>NC_071099.1:18666577-18716577 GCF_027358695.1 Spea bombifrons
AAATGTATAGGCTGAGTTTGGGTGAAGAGGGAAGGGTAACCCAGCGTTTCCCTACAGGCTGCTCGGATTTAAGGAATTTCTTTCGCTTGTGAGCCATGTGTGCTTTCCAATGCCACGGACATTCTGCCTGCGCTTCTCCCCGGGCTGGTAGATGCTTTAAGATTATTTAATTACATGTTTTTTTATTGCATGATTGTTCCTGTAGCCCACTGGCAGAGTTTACAGCTTTTATCATTGGCATTCGTACCGTATCAGCGTAATTCAAAGTCTGCAAAGGCTTCATAAAGTGGATCTGTCAAATTATTACATTTTGCTGTTATGTACACCAAATAAACCCATGTAATTGCATTACACATAAATATTAACAACACAAATATATGTATTAGAAAACCCACTTTTATATGTGTCCCAGGTCAGCCACCTTAGCTGCCTTTTCACAGGATCAACATAATTATTCCTCCTCATTAAGTTATTTCTCTATTTTTTTGTGTATAGAGGCAGCTTACTTTTTTGTAAGGGTACGGAGAAATAATTTTAGGACCGGAAATAAAACGGTTATTCTGCATACAAAAACCCCACAAGCTTTCAGTTGTTTTAGTAAACGGATCCGGTTATCTTAAAATCCGTGGCAGGTCCCTTTTAATAATGTTCAATAATTATCTCTTGAGGACGCAGCCGCAAATGCTAAACCAACCACGCTTGATGGCAGCTAAGTGAATACAGCCCTTAGAACGTTTGTGTTTTAAGTCATGATGAAAGCATGCGCAGGATACCTAGGCGTGTTCACAGTCACCTTGGCCGTTAACAAAGGGATATAGCCTAATTAGCGGGGCTGGGAGAAAGCAATGAAGGACTACTGTTCAGCTGCACCCCCTCTCTGTCTTTTACGGCCGTAATCACACTTTCACTAGCGCTTTACTTAACCTCCATGAACTTTTCCCAAGGTCATCGATGTGAGACATGATTGTCCTTTTGAAGAGGTGCTAGAACGGGTCGAACAAAGCAGTAAAACTATTAACAGTCAGCGGAATCAGAGATGCATTGCTTCCTCACCACTTTCCCTGGATATTAGGTTTCATTATTTCCACCCTTGCTGTAAGTCAGCCATTTCTCTTTGGGACGGTTAAAAGAGAGCTCAGCCTCCATAGATCATTTCCACCTGGTGCCATGCTTAAAATGCCATATCCCGCCCCGCAGCCTTAAGGACGCAGTAGCATGGAGGAGGTGGCTGGTGGCGCTGCCCCGGGTTATGCCTATGGCAGCGCAGAAGGTAAATAATGCCCCTACGAGGGGGGTAGCATTCAGTTTTCCCAATCTGTAATTAAATAACTCACACAACTTGACAAGTCTACCATCTTCTGTAAGTGCTTTTGGCATTGTTAACTTGGGATTTAATATGGTTTAATATGTTTTTTTTGTTTGTTTTTTACTTCCCATCAAAATTTAAAGGATTGAATTAACTATATGAGATGTGCCCAGTACCAGAACCAGGGTCAAAGTGGATGGGGCATAATGGAACTGGGGCAGGGCTAGCATTTTTCTACATGTTTCCTATCATTAGCAGAGCTAAGGTCTGGTTATGGCAGACAAGGTCCAGCTAAGGCTAAGCCCAGTAATGGATTTATCTTTGGAGCTGCCCAGGCCCCCTGCTGTCCTTTCTACCGGGCTTCGGGATATGACGTATTCCACCGCTTCACTTTTAAAGGGCTGTGTACGCCGACTCGGCACGG
The DNA here is from genome assembly GCF_027358695.1 of Spea bombifrons. Lineage (NCBI taxonomy): Eukaryota > Metazoa > Chordata > Amphibia > Anura > Pelobatidae > Spea > Spea bombifrons. The sequence goes on from NC_071099.1 coordinate 18,668,308, forward strand.
CCATCCATAGTGCTAATGGGCCGGTTGGGAAGGTCAGTGACCTCCCTTTTAACTTACCCACTGAGGGTCCCTGTTATGTTACAGGGGGGGATGTCGCCTTAGCGGACCGTCTGGCCACAATACATCACTGGCTATGCCTTGTGTGGACGCTCAACTGTTTGTAAGCCTATGTATATTTATATATATGAATATTATTAACATTTAATTTGTGTTAAAATATAATAATGGTAGCACGAGCTGAAAAGAGATCTGGCTCCGTCAAGGGACACTTCTAATTTAGAGTAACGTGTATGTATCCATATATGCTTTTATATCTATATAGGGGCAGATTGTCTTCATTATACGGAAACTGCAGCTTACAAAATAATGAAACCTTTTCTCAGGAAGGTCATAGAAGCAGGCGATAATGGCTCTAATTATTTATGATAATTCACGCTTCCTGTGAAGGAATTGACCTTACATTTTACCGCATAATATTCTGCTGATATATATATATATATATATATATATATATATATATTTATATACTTTTTGTATATACTTTTTGTTTTATCAATCTGAAAGTGTTTCGCTCATTAATCAGAACTGGAACAGGGAGGTCTGTTTTTCACCTGGATGCAGGTTGCACACATTAGGTCTTTTTTATTACATTACATATTCCCATATATATCATGTTATTACTTATTTCCAATTTATTTCAGAAGAACATTTAAAATAGTGTACTGGAGGGTTATACGTTTTATTGGATATTCCCATGTCCGCTCAATGGTACGTAGTGGGACCGGTATCAGGAGTCCTCTGTTTCGCAGAACAAAGGATGCTGCTGTCTTCAAACTTACAACAAAGACTGTTTTCTTCATGATGCCTTTCATAGCGAGAAGACAATGGATGCGGAACCAATGCTGTCTCCTGGTGTGGTGGCTGTTGATGTAAAAATGGTTTTAGTTTTTTTGGGGGGGATATTTCATTTGTTGTGTCTATTCTTGTGTGACAAGATGTCTGATTTGCAGCGGACAGCCCTCTAATTGAGACCCACCATGCATCATGCTATGTGTCCTGTTCTCTTTCCAGTATGATACCATGCTTAGTATTGTTAATTAGTGATAGGAAAAGCAACAAGGAAGTTTTAAATTGTATTCTATGTACTTTTAGTCACAGCATAAATTGTTAGGAGGCATTGGCATTGGTTGTTTCAAGAACAGCTTTATGGGATTTAAATATGTAAACAGGACCTAGAAACAGCCCAGGGAAAATACTCTCACGCAAACACATCCATGCTAACACACGAAGACATACACATTCATGCTCACACACAAACTATACACTGTATCTACAGGGCTGAAACCTGACCACCACTGAACAAGACACATACGTTATAACGCCAAGACTGGGGCAAGAAATATCTGAAGGCCGGTTTTTCAAAGGTTTTATGGACTGATGACATGAGAGTGACTCTTGACGGTCCAGATGGATGGGGCTGTGGCTGGATCAGTAACGGGCACAGAGATCCACTTCGCCAGCAAGGTGGAGGAGGGGTACTGGTATGGGCTGATATAATCAATGGGCCTTTTTAAGTTGAAGATGGGCTCAAAATGGGAAAAATATCGATTTTTTTATTTAGTTGTAATATAATGCAATATATTTGCAAAGTTTGCACCAGAACTTTTTTATACATAACCTTAAACTTTTTTAAACGCCTGTGACCTTGAAACCAACCTATGAATTGTTCCATTCATTTTCGCCTTATTCTCATTGGATATAAGATTGCAAATAATATATAATATGAATCATAATCCTTATTGCAACAAAGAGTACAATAAAAGTACCCATAATGCAGAAATTGTAAGTAGGGAACGTAATGAAAGGATGTAGATAATCTTCAGAATGCTCTTTCTGTCGGCGCTTTCCCATTAGGTGAAATGCAAACAGTGCATGTTATTAACATACTGCTCATAGGAAAGCAAGCGAGCGGATATCCGACCATTCACGCTCTAACCCCTCACACTCTAACAATATGGATGACAATATTTGGTGGGGGAGAAATATCACAATGCTGTATAAGTCATAATAATGAGCACGGAAACGCCAAAAAATGAGTTTATTCATTCAGTTGTAATACATCGTTAATACATGATTCTTTTTCTTAATACCTTACTCCGTTACATAAATAGCTATTAACTGATCATCATTATTATTATGATTATCTTTTATATAGCTCCATCAGTTTACGCAGCGCTTCTTACAAAGGGTCGGACAAAACTAGAATTGACAAATTAAGACAGATACATTAGGTAAAGAGGGACCGGTCCGCCAGCTTACAATCTAAAGGGATATATAAAAAGTCTTCGGAATGCTGCATACCTATGAACGCTCCTGGTTTGACCCAGAGTCTCTGAGTAAAACTCTGCTTTCCTGGTTCTCCAGGTCAGTTTCTTTTTTCTCTGGATAGGAGAGCAGCCTGTGGCCCCACTCACCCACTAATCACACGCCTTGGTTTTACCCAACTTCCTGCCCAGTTACTGCCCACAAAAGGCAATCCCAGCCCATACACCCAGTCACTAGCCCAGCCCATATAAGAAGCCACTGTCAAGAAGAGCAAGGGCTCCAGGTAGCCCACCTTGGGAAGTTCCCTGGAGCGCCGCTCTCCTAGCTATACCTCTAACAACACCCCCTATAATGTTTCCCTCTTTGGCCTTTTGGAATGTTTGTAGGTTTGGCAGAGGTTGACTGGACAGCCCTTTTGCCGCAGTACCAGGGTCAGAACACCCTACTGGACAATCAGGCTTCTTAGAGTGCCCCTGTTAATTGTTCTGGGAGAGATTTCCCTTGTCAATGGTGCAATTATATGACCCCGTCCTCCATGGAATCCCTATCCTCATACTGCTTATCCTTCGGTGGAGCACTGGCATGATATCATGACTTGGCCTTCAGAACAACGGGCATGCAGTATGAGGAAGAGACCTTGCTCAAAGTAGGACCTGAGAGTGGCCTAGGGCACTGCCCTAAGTTAGGGCTGAGGCAATTAACCTATTAATACACCACTGGCCGTAGATTAGCAGTTAAAGTGGAAATTATTATTAAAAGCAAATCTGTTATATTATGGTGCTGTGACGGCTGGCCCCCCGGTTTTGTGACAGAGGGACAACGCATAAGTCTAATTAGCCAGCTCTGAATAAACCAATATGCCCAACCAGTCCCCCCTTTGGCCATTTTAAATGTTGGCAGGTATGTATATTGTAAACTTCCTGTTCCTCATCTTTAAATAATCCACAGACATAAAAATATGGGAAGTTTCTTCCAAATTAAATCCACACTTCTGAGGTCCCGAGAATAAACATTTTATTACAGATAAAGCGCTCTGCTAGTCAGAGGAGGACTGGGATATCAGTCGCGCATAGACTTGTAGAGGTCACACCGAATATATCTCAAATCACCATTCTTCAGCCATAGTATCAAAGAGTTCAGTCAAGTGTGTCCTACTTTAGTTCCAAACAAAAAAGGATAAGATGAGAAAGTGAAAAAGTAATATTTCATTTGATTTAAACTGAACTAGTGGGTGACCGAGCAGTCATACTGGCTCATCAGCAATTTGGAGGACGAGATTTCAGCTCTGGAAGAAGTTGATGATCCTTCTGAAGATGATAACTTTTCTCTTGCCCCTTTTGAGAGAGCTTCGTAAGCATTCATTTTCCTAGCGTGTGTTTCTTCCAGCTGAAACCGTCCACGTTACATGAAAGGACCCTGCCTCCTCCACCAAACTTTGCAGCAGGCGCTATGCATTCTGTTACGTAGCATATTGGGAGATCCTGTTATTTACTTACCCAACCCCATCAAAGAAAGATAAACACCAGGTTGGAGTCCGAAGAGGCCATATTATTTTATTCATCTAAACGCACTGTAACATTAAAATATCTCACTCATTATCAAATCATTTATAGGCTCCTGGTAACAAATTCCATAAAACACAACTATAAATCCATAAACCAAATTTCACACGAGCATTGACCTTGGCGTAGTAACGGCGTTTACTGATGAGGGATACCCAACGGCCGGATACCCTTAGCACAGCGCTGCTATTAAGCCACGTAAACGAGCACTACCGCCAAGTGGCATCTGATGAGCGCTACCTCCTGCTCCAGTGCCAACTATCTTGGGACCCCCATGACCTAAGAAATCCACAGGACCTTAATAAAGTAATAAAAAGGTGGGTGGGGATATCGGCTAAGATAAAATAGTTGTAATGAGCAAACCACGAGGGGGCTTTTCTTAAATAACCCTGAGTGGTGATGCTATTATCCCCTCTAACCTGTCACTTAAGCAAAGTACCATTACCAATGCTGCCTAACCTGGGCCCAGTCATGCCCCTCATATACATTTAAAACAATAAATAAATACATAAATAAAACCCCCTCCACTCGTGTCACACAAGAAGGTTAGTAACTCGCTATGCGACAGTCTAGGTTTGCCGTTTCCTCGCTATGGAAGGTTTATTAGGGGACAATTGTGATGTCAGCTAATTAGATCCTGAGGAGGGAGCATGTATTGATCTAAGCCTATGAAGAGCCATCGTTAATCATAGATTACGTTCCTCACAATGAGCTTGTGTGACACTTCACTGTTTATGCTGATATTATAACTGGGAGCTTTATAGGGCATGGGATGAAAGTGATGATGATGATTTATTTATCGCAGCATAAATTACGTATTTTTACTCCTACTGATATCGCATCAGATACTGTTTTCCTTGACATATAGATTGTGTTGTCACCTGAGACTTCTCTGCTACTTTTTCCCATAGGAATTATAACTAATAAACTAGGGCTGTTACCAGAACAGTGTAAGCCATGGGTTCCAGTGCTTACCCACTGATTATTCTTAAAGAAGTTGTGAATCTGAGGCAATAATATAAAAAAAAGGGGAAATGTGGAAAAGCTAGTGGTGCGAGCTCCTGCTGACAGAGGAGACCCCAGGCTGTTAAATTACATCCTGATTTCCAGTGTACTGGCAAGAAAATGTCCGCCGCTGGTGCAGAAACCATAGGACGTACGATTAAGTCATGTAGGACCTGTTTTATAACTCCTCATATTATGTCCTAAAGTTACAAAGCGGTTAATTTTGAAGGTTTAGCCACTACAAGATTTATCTTGAGGACTGTTGCTTAAACAGTTGGGGAGGCATTCTAGAGTTAACTTGGCTGACTTGGCGGAATTGGCTACGGCCCAGATTCCACGCGCTGGCTCTGAAAGTGGGTGGGTTTGGCCCCGGACACAATAGTCGCAAGGAGGCAAATTGGGAACTGCGATGGAGGTCTCTTCTGCAGCAGCAAAGACCTCCATTGTTTTTTTTAGAGGATTTCCCCAACCGACCCATCTTCCCCAGACAGTACCCAAAAATTGTGAGTGCCCTGCGAAAAGGAGACGTTTACGCACAAAGTCTCTATTTCGTACTTGCCTGCAACACAGAAACTTTAGATACAAAAAGAAAAATAAAATCAACCCCCTTTTAATCACGGGGATGAGTGGGCCTTGGGCTTCGGCTGCCGTGGTAGACCCCTGAATATATTTTTACATTTCTCATAATAAATAATGAACATTTCCATCTTCTCCTCCTTTGTGTTTTGGGATTTCTGTGACTTTTTGGAGCCCGGAGTCTGTCGCATCCCCTTCCTCTCGAGTCTGATAAGCCTGCAGGTGCAGGGCACAATTATCCTTGGCTGATGAGATAAAAACTTGTTAAAATGAGTCATTTGCCACTACACTTTCTGCACTGCTGATATATTTTTACCATCCGCTGCCTGCTTCTCCCATTTGACTTTCAAAACATGCAAATGAACCTAGCATTTCAGTGTAAAAATAGAAGCAAAAAGTATCTTTGTTCCTGACGTACATATTGCAGCCTCGCGTAAAAGATAATTATTTGGGAACTGTCAAAGAACTAAACGTATGTGTCGCTTCAGGAGCATCCTGGCACACATTCTGGGGTCACGGAAGAACAATTCTTTCCAGCTATTCTGACAAAGTATCCGTTTCTCATGAGGTTCTAGGAACTTGTTTGTTTTACAATTTTCCTGTTCTTATCTCTCACCGTCCATATCACAAACTGTTTAACTTATTCATCAAAGCCGGTGCTGCGTTACTTCAATGGTGTAAACTTTGATATTGCCAAACTTGGGTGACTCCAAGCCACATTGGCTAACCATCTCCCAGTCTTCCTTCTTACCTACCCGCGCCCTCAGCAAGGTGGAATTTGATGGATTTATTATTATTATCTTTTATTTATATAGCGCCAACAGTTTACGCAGCGCTTAATACAATCCATATATTCAAGGGGTCTGACGAGACGAGAATGGACAGACTGAGACAAACCGAGACATTAGTTGGACAGAGCCCGGCTCGCAAGCTTACAATCTTGAGGACTTTTCATCTCTGCCTTCTTTTGGCTGCTTGTTGTAGGGCTTGTTGGTTTACGACAATTAATCCCTTTTTTCTACTGACGTAGGATGGCAAACGAGTGGCGTGTTTTATTTTGGCGGAATGAAGATTTTAAAAATGGTGGATATCGCTGAGCACTAAGTTGTCTTGGGTTTTCGTTGTATGGAAGATAAAACGGTTTGGATAAGTACAACGGTGGATGAGGGTTAGGATAAATTCATAAAACGACATCATCCCAACTAATAAGTATAATCTTAAATATAGAGAATGGTGAAATATAAAAATATAAAAATTAAAACAAACAATGTGCGTGTTTGAGCCGCGAGTCTCCGCTCCGTATCCGGTTTCCGTAGCTCTCAGGAATCTTTCGTTTTTCAAACAGCACGGTTCAGGCGTTGCGTTTGCTTCAGATTGTGAAGCTAGCGTGATATCCGCGATGTGGCTGTTTTGTACCTGTCTGGGTAATAGCGCCGCATTGCAGGAACATCTGTAATATCCCGGTGGAATTTGGTGATGGAGCTGAATGCGCTGCACAGGGATAATACGGATTGTTCTGTAGCGAGGAAGTCCAGGGGAGTCGTCTGCTTATTCCGCTGACACAAAAGAAAAATGCACAACTTTATTCACCATACCTAACACAAAGTCGTGCGGATAAAGCCTGCCATTATCTTCTTTTAGTACTTTAAGTGGTGGTGTGTTTTATTCTTTTGTAATAAAAGTGGATTAATACGCGTGAATTAATTTAGCCATTCTTTCACCCATTCTTTCACAAATGTTTTTATACACCTGTGGCAATGGGTCTAATTGAAAACACCCGAATTCAATAATTGGGAGGTGCGTCCAAATACTTTTTTGTCCATATAGTGTATGTCGACCTATATTCAAAATTGTATTCCAAATACAATTTAAGGTGTGTGTCTATTGAATTCTGTGTATCGAAGTGTATGCGGTATTTGTTTAGCTCTGTGTGACTGTGACACATTCGCTGTTTGTTCGTTGAAGCTGCTGTATCCGTGTTAATTTGTCACACACCGTTTGTGGTGCTATTCTCACACTGTGTGTTATAATCTGGCAGCCCCGGTAGCATTTTGATTCAGTGACATTACAAGACACACACATCTTGTACAAAATACACAAGCTGAAGGACATTCAAGGACACCTTCGCTTCCGAAATGGCTGTCTTACAAAATGAAGACAAAGTGCTCAGCGGGACCGCAGCACTTAAACCTCTCAGAGAGAAAAATATGAGGGGATATTTAAGGGGCATTTTAGACGTCGTTCTCTTTTTCTGTATTTTTACTTTTTTCTTCTTTGTAATAGTTTTGATCTAAAAAGCGACGATTGGTAATAAAACCAGGGATCCCAAACGAGATCACCAAGTGTTTTCCACCACAAGCATCAAAAGGGCGACGCGGTGGGGTGAAGGGGCGTCCATAGCGACGCTGTTACAACTGTCAGCGGGCATTGCCGCGGTTCCTAGCTGCACACTCTCATAAATCTGGGGCTAGGCCCCGGTCAGGCGTTTCCTGGCTTATGGAGCCCCCATAGCCGGCTAGTTCAGGGGTTCCAGCAGACCAGACGGGGTTTCCCGGTCACTCTGTGCCCCCCAATGAGCACAGGGTTACTTAGACATAAGAGGGGACTGGCTGGGAATGGCTGTAAATAATGGTAAAAGCTGAAAAAAGATCATTTTATACTATGCATTGGGTATAATTTTATAAACATTCTTCTTGTTTCGCTTTCTTTTGTACCCTTTTTCCCTATTTGTCCCTTCCTGCCATCCAGGCTCATTCTACGGAATGTATTTATTCTGCATAAAATGTACAGTATTAACAAAAGTATTATCCTTATTAACCCTCCTTGTCTTGGTATAAAGTGTCTGTGTTTTACCTATAGCTACTGCTGTTTGTTTCGTGTTATCAGGTCCACTATGTGTGAAATTCATGGCAGGCTGTCATGGAGGTGCGACTGCTCGTTACAATGTTTTAGATCCTATTTCTGACAGCATCCTCAGGGCAGCTGACCCAGAGAGCTGGTGATGACGCTTGATGTTCTTGTGTGGACTCTGGAGTAGTCTCTAAGATCAAGTTCAGTAAATAAATAAAAGATATCGGCCATTGTATCATCAGCTGAATGCTCTGCTAATCGGTAAAGAGTTTTACTAAACTTGCCAAGCTCAGGCATATTACAGCTGCAATAATTATTCAAAGTATCAGAATATACATGACATAGAAATTGAGTTTTGTTATATTTTGTGTTCGTCCCCTTAACATTAATAGGGAGATGTAGTTTAAGGCTTGAACCTAAAGGTTTGTGTGGCCGATGGGCCTTAGGAATGGATACGCCTGGTGCAGATCCAGTGGCAACTGGCAGGGCAAATTTAATCTCAGACAAACCAGTGTGAAGTAAAGACAACAAAGTGCAAGGTGGCCCAGTGGCCAGAAACAGGTATTCCAAACTAGAAGAGAGGCAGGTAAGACCCATGAAGGAAGTAAGGTCATGGAAACACAAGACCTAGCCTGTGGCCCAGATACAAAAAGGAAAAGCAGGACAATCCCTTGATACAATCCCCAACATCAAGCATGACAACCCCTAATTATTATCTGAACATGGCGGCAGTAATCCATTCAAAGCACTGGAATAAGACAAAGGAGATTTTGATAACAGGCAAGCAGTCTTCCTCCTCTCTGTTCCATGCAGACAATGGATTGCTCTAAAAATACTTTGGAAAGAATGAGGTCTGATACGATTCTTGAGCATATCATTGATCTCCTGGCCTTGGAAGGTCAGCAACCCGCCCGTTCCAATTCTATTATCACCGAGCCGCCTTTAACGGACTTCAACAGTTGTAACTATCGCCGTCACGTGCTAAGATGCCCCATTCTCTGTTCCAAACGGAGGAAAAATGATAGGAACCGTTTGCTAAATTCAGTTTTACACTGAAACATAAGCTGCAAGTTTAGGAATTTAAGTATAGATGTATAGATGTATAGATGTGACGGCAAACATATTTCTCCTGCAATGTCCATGGAAAAGAAGATCGTTTATCGTGCCGGTGGGAAAATTCACTTCGCGCCAGTCACTGGACGCTGACAGAATAGTCCTTCAGTTAATTAAATACTCGTTATTTCCCAACAATAAAGTACGTGGCATGATTAAAATTCCCATTTGGTATTGGAAAGGTTAAACTGTTGACAGCATCTTTTTTTTTTTTTCTTATAGATTTTTCTAGATTTCATAGTTTTCCCAGGAAATATAAGCGATTATGATTTTATCACAACGGCCTAATTATTGCTGTAATTAAAAGCCATGTTTGTTCTATTCTTATTTTGGGTTTTCTTTTGGTAAAGGGAGGAGGAACCCTCCAGGGTAAATTAGATTTTGTCTGTATTTAGTGAGCACGGATACTTGGCAGATGCCTTCAGAAGGAGAGGGGGGGTAATTGTGTAAAACAAACGTTTTAAGAGTTCAGTGCCGCGGAGCCAAGGAAGAACTGAAGACTCCCGGGTCTGCACAGATATAGTTCTGGAATTGTCTCAATATATTTTAGGATTTTGATGATTTGTCTGGGTTTTCCTTTTTCAGGACTCAGTATTTGGTTAATGTACCCTTAATATAAACGTATATAAATGAGATTTAGGAGTGCCGGGAGGGGTAGTATCCTAATGCTTGGTGAAGAGGTGATCGACTCTGAGTCACCTTTTCAACTCTACATATTTTCTTTGTCATAAAATATCTTTTAGATCAATTATGTATGCTCAGAGAGGGATATTGAATTAATCCAAAAATCCCATTTTTCATTTGCTTCGGGAGAGGCTGATTGCTGTACTATAATTCCCTTTTCCATTTTCATTTGAAATACTAACTGACTCTTGACTGCAATCCAGGTTGGAGGTAAAATCGACCTCCAGTTTCTGGCAATCAGAATCTTAGCTGCCGTCAAGAGGTGAGTAATAAATTCTTGCTCCTTTCTGGTTGCCTTCGGAAGGTGTAAATGTAACAAAAACGTTTCAGGGTTAAAAGGCAGTTGAACCCTGGTAATATCATACATCCCAGACTTAGTATATTTGCAAGTCATTGTATCTGGCAGACTTTCCAGCAGTCGTCCCATACTGGCTGGTGAGTCCGTATAGCTGACAGATGTTCTAGACTGTACTAACACATTGGCTGGGAAAGCAGTGTATCAAACAGGTGTTCTAGACTGTATTAGCATATTGGCTGGGAAATCAGTGAATCAAACAGGTGTTCTAGACTGTACTAACACATTGGCTGGGAAAGCAGTGTATCAAACAGGTGTTCTAGACTGTATTAGCACATTGGCTGGGAAATCAGTGTATCAAACAGGTGTTCTAGACTGTACTAACACATTGGCTGGTGACACAATATATCTGAAACACTTTCCATACTATTGGCTGGTGGGTCACTGTTTCTGCTGGGTTTTCTAGGCTGTATTAGCATTTTGCTCGGTGACTCCAGGTGTCGTCGTCTTCTGTTCTAGAAAAAAAATTATTGGCCAGTGAGATGCTGAGAAAAGGAGGAAATACATTTTGTTGCTACATGGTGATCACACCTTAAGCAATCTTACATGGTAATCGTGTTCCTTAAGAAAAGTACAAACATAATAATTTAGATGAAAGTCTCAATCTTGCTGTTGATCCAACAAAAGGCAAAACCACACACTGACGTGATTCACAAAAAAAAGGAAAAAGGGAAAAAAATGGAACAAAATCCTCCCAGACTCCAAAATTGCAATCTGATTTATCACTGTGGGCTTCTTTTGTTATCTTAGGTGTCTTGATATGGTGCATTATTATGTGCCAGTTATTTAATAATAAATACCGGGGACAGAATTGGCACTTTCCAAATAGCTATTTTTGCAGAATATCTTTCACTGCCTCTTTTAGACTTTCGTACATATTATAGGTTTCTTGTTATAACACCTATGCAATTGCTCTGTATTGCATAAGCAGAGAGCATATTTTTAGTGCATAATATAAAAAATACAATTTTTTTCAATTAGTATTATTAATCCTCTGTAGCATTATTGTATACAGACAGACTAATTAGGCCAAAGTTCTCTAATTCGGAGACCAATTTAGAAAAGACACCGTTCTCTGTGTCCCTATGAAATGATGAAAAATATGCAATTACTTGTGAAGTTTAATGCTGAGCCAATAGGTCTGGCCAAGGAACCGTTTGCTGCCGCATACATTTATTATTAAACGCATACCGTATCTTTCATGCTCTTTAACTCATAGTGGGCACCGTTATAAGACAAATGGCTCTAGACATAGACTGGATAGATAAATAGCTAATCCTGGCATCTAGGTCTTTGTACGATGTTACTGCGGGTTTTGCTCCGGGAATAAGAAAAGTAAGGGGGTAAGGAATCCAGTCTAGAGGGCCATTTTAAGTGCTGTTAATTCTCTTTCTATTCGTTCCCATTGCTTCAATGCAATTTTGTACTGGAAGAGCATGAGCTTCAGAGTCTAACTACGTTCCCAGCTTCATTCAACAACACGTACTCTAAATCCACATTTGGAATAGATGAAAGGACGACGGGTAAACAAGAAATGTATAGGGGAGAATAAATTGTCCAGCAATGGATTGCAGTAGATAAAAAAAAAAATGTATATAACTCAAGAGGCAATAGCAGTATTCCTGCCTTCACGCCAGCCGCTGGTATTTCAATATGCAATAAAAATATGAATACTTTCTGCGTTTAGAATGGGGCGGGAGAAGGTGGCTGTGTTTTGTTTATTTTAATCTCTAAGCAATAATGTTGCTAATTATCCCTCGGCAGCAGCAGTTTGCCGGGAATAATGGCGCTGCACACGGCTTCAGCCATTCCGCCGTGATCAATGAGTTCTGATTGCACTGTGATCGCGGGGTTATTGCGGCTGCGGCTTTCTGCCGGTGTTCCGAGGCTGCCGGTGACAATCCCTTAAGAGCTACTGGAGCAATGTTTAGGCTGAAAATTATTGTAATGATGCGTAATTATTTTCCCATCATAGATGCCGTTCAAGCCCTCTTTCACCATTGTAGGGATGAAGGAGAGGTCAGGAAAGGTCAGAGAGGAGAGGCGATGTCTGTTGATGAAGGTGTAAATGTATCGAGTGAAATGTTAAACTCATCAGTAAGCAGGAGGAATCATTAAGTCATTGCTTTTTCTTCATCTAATATATCAGTGTAGGGGACTCTATGCTAATTACCCCACTTCCCTGGTACAAGTTACTCTTCCCCATTTTTTTTGGTTTTTGTAAATTGTTTATTTCTGCATCGTTTCTGACAAAAACAGTTTTGGGCCAAGACCTGCTGGGCACAAAAGCATTGGCTGCCACCAAGGACATCGCCCTTGTGAACGATGTATTAGGATAAGTATGCTGTCCCTTTGGCATGGAGACACCTAGAGAGAATATAACGCCAAAGGGTTAAACCACGGATTGGGAAAGAGACAAGTTAACTGACTGGTAATCTTCTCATAAGTGGCGTACCAAAATAATAATGAGAAACGTTTCTTGGTGTGGATCAGCGCTAGGTGTCAGAGCAATTTGAAAAATGATTGAAAAAAGTGGATGTAGTCGCCTAATCTGAGTGACGTGGGGATGAAATAACTCACTGTGACAATGATTTTTTAATAACTCTGCTGTATAATAATCTCCAGAGCAAGTCAACTCGTTATAATTAAAATTACCTTTGGAGAAACCTCTGTCTGCCGGCTAATGTTCCTTGCTTTCTCCAGCTTGTTAATTTATTCCATATTTCTGCCATCGCTGCCCCCCATCTCATTGTCTACTCAGGGTCACTGAGCCGAGATGAGGGACTCGCTAACCTCTGCTCGCTTCTGTTGCGTATTTTGGTAGATCGTTTGTTTTGTGCGTGGTCACAATTGCTGGGTTTGACCTTGAGTGTCCTGGAATTTACTTTACTCTGAGTTAATGGCACGGGCATTACCAGTTTTTTTCTTTAAGTTGGAAAAGAAGAAGAAAAGTTTTATTTCTGGACTGATTTTAAAACTATAGCCCCAAGTCCATGGCAGGTCACCTAGCTTCACAGTGGAGATGCTGTCAGAACTACATGGGAGTAAAATTCTTCTCTAACTTAACCCTAGAGGAAGAGTTAACATAAAAAATGACGTCCGATAAGAAACATTCGGCCCATCTAGTCTGCTCAAGCTCTGAATACCTTGCTTAGTCCCTGACCTTGTCTTTTATATCTAGCTTAACCTTATGCCTATCCAGTAGCTGGACAGAATCTCACCAGTGCTACTTCATATCCCCTCTCCATTATTCTGTATCTGCCCCAACTCATAAAGAAACATTTGTTTCTAAATGTAGGCATATGTTTAAAAGTACCCCTGTCGGCAAATGATAAATATCAAATACCATTATAATACAAAATGTAAGGGTTGCAGCCAATAACTGGGGCCAGTCTGGCAATACACTAAGCCAGTGATGGTTAATCTGCATCAATACTTAGCCAAACTAAAAGCTACGTTTAAATGAATTGCACATTCTGAGTACATTTGGCATTCACGTAGTTGGTAAGTGTATAGTAAGTAAGATCGAAGTCCTGACGCCCACAGAGACGAGGGGGTTCTGCAGGTGGCAGCTGATTCTGTAGGACCAGCTGTATGTTGGAACGTTCTGCCGCCAGCCAGATGCATGTTGGGTCCGTCTGCAGTAGAGCCCTGTCAGAATCAAAGACAAATATTTGTTTCACATCGTGTAAATGGGACCAGGCAATTATCTGAAGAAATAACCATCGCCTTGTGAAGGTGACTTAGATGAAAAATTGAATGTAGAAGACAGTATGAGAGTGATTAAGAGTGGGACAGTGTGAGAAAGTGAGTGTGAGAGAGTGTTAGTGAGAGTGAAAAAAGCAGTGAAATGCAAATGAAAATGATCTCCAACATGAAGCCTTGCTCGGTATGTTAGACAGACTGAGATAAGAACATATCTTTTACACAAATGAATCAGGAAATTAAACTGTATTTCAATAGACTGCCAAATTAAACGTATGTAATTAAAGCTTTTTATGGTATGGAAAGAAAAGGGATATGTTGGGATAACCATGTCAACACAACAACAAAAACTCTATTTAAAAATGATTTATTTTTAACAGTGAACTAAGCCAAACAGTTTTGGGGGGTTATCCATCTATGAAGGTGTGTTTTAAATATGTAATAAATAAGTACCCTTTTGTGGCTCCGCCCCCGCGGATCCACAACTATGGCCGGCATTTAAGTGAGGAAAAGGTGGGAACCCTAACCTGGGGTAAACATTTTATCCATCGTGCACACAACTTCCTACATCTTAGCGCATCCCACAAACTACTTATCTTCCAGCTCTTCACGCCTTGTAATCAAACCCATTCATTCTCTTATTCTGCTGACAGCAATTGGCTATTCAGAAAAGCTCATTCCGTGACAGCTGGGCATTAAATACAAGTTTATTAGTTTTCCTTAAAAAAGAAGCACAGACTGCATATTTTCCTTGCACTTAGCATTAATTTGCCTTGTTCACTGCCAACCGTTTCCAACGGGCTTGCAAAAAATACCTGAACATCTAGTGAGTGTGGAACGAGAGGACATTTATATTTCATTCCAAGCGCTCGGGCGTAATTCCAACTGTGTTCTCAGCATGATCTCTCTGTATGATTTCAGCATTTATACCACACTGCAAATACCACACAATGTACGGGCAAAAAATGCATTGTTTTCAATGGGTTTAGGGACCGCCCATTGTCCTTAAGGGGTTAAACCTTAGAGAAGGGTCAACACTGATCCCAAACCTGAAGATTTAAATACACAGGGTCCGGGTATTAGGTTACAATATTTGAAATTAAAATCCAAACAGTGCCCAGAGTTGTATTCTGCATCTGGCAATGAATAAAAACGTCAGAATTTCCTTAAAGTGGAATAATGTCTCTTTCTCTTGAAATGGTGATTTTTCTTCCTGATCTTGGTCTGTCGTAGATTTATACTGACCGTACCCCTGACTCTTCCCTCTTGTTAATCCTTCTTTGCAGGGGTCTGTTTTTATTTAATAAGCTGGCACCTTATAAATCAATTCTTTATAGTAAGGTAATAGCTGGCACCCCCCTTCTCCCATGCCTTAGGTTTATGTCCTTCTTTTCCCCTTTTGTCCTTCTTTTCCCTAATCTTTCCCTCTCATCCACAGTTGAGTCTTCTCCTTACTGAGGTCCATCAAGCCTTGGTATTTCATTTCAGACTAAACGCCATTCATTTCCTCATTTATTGATTCCGAAATCTCTAACCCGCTGGAGATTCACTTCGCTCTCCTACTCAATCTGAAAGTTCAATTCCAGAGAAATAGCTTTGCAGGCTGACTCCCTCCTCTGAGCGCCCGGGCAGCAGAGTGTGAACGGAGCACGCGCGGCCGGGATCTTCAGAAATAAAGATGAGGAGTTTATCTGCAGGCACTTGGAATTTAGAGAAGGTCACCACTAGCAGCCTTTTGGACAGTTAACATGCGCAAGAAACTGTTTCCAAATCGATAGCTTAGGGGGGATTTGTGTCCACAGTCTACGTTTTTTCTTTCAATTTTTCACCCCATATTGAGATTTCTGTTCCATGTAAGACTTTGTTGCTATTATGTTTGGTCCTTGCATTCATCTGTCTGTTTTTGAGAATGTTTGTGTCCCTATTGTTTACAGCAGGTATGAGTGTATCAGCGTTCTACAGCCAGAATGTGAATGTAACCATGAGAGTGCGTGTTTATAAATAAAACACATACCTTTCATAAATAAACACCTTTACGCAGGTCATGTTAAAGCCTCTGCAATCACACCGTCCTGAACGATAGTATCGCTCGTTGGCAATTTCAAATATTAGGATTGGTGACCCCAACCGGAGCGGGGCAAACGGCGTTTACTATACGCGCAGTGTCAACCGCGAAATGTTTTTATATCACTGTCAGTGTATAGAGGCCATATTTGCGTTTTGTTCGTTGCATGCGGTTGTGATGTCATCATGTACTGTATCTCCTTTCGGATATGATTTCGGAATACGTCGTCTTTTTGTTCTCTACCTAGAGGACTGCTTTAAAAGGTTAATTTTTTTGTACATGGCTCCCTCCTCTGTCCGTTGATTGTATGACAGTAAACCAGGGAGGTAATTCCTGTATTGTCTTCTTTATAATTCCATGCAAGGCTTATGAAGAACGCCAGATCCCCGCATCCTCTTTCTTCAAGGGCACAGGCATTTAAACAGTTAATTTACAATGCGTAACATAGAACCGTTCGGCCCATCTAGTATGCCATTAAATTACTCTCAAACTTCAGTACGGTTACCACTCAGTGCTCAAATAATTCACTTAAATGATGCGACTCATATTAATAATGATAAATATACTGTATATAATTCACATAAATTACATTTCTGCTGTGTCAAACGTACCGTTTTTCTGCCATATTGTTCTTCGTTATGCATAAATTACTAAAAGATGATGGCTGGGATGATTGAAATGATATATAAATATATAGTATAACTGCTTAAAACAATAAAAGCTACAGCATCCTCCATGGTGTTTCCATGTTTTAAAAAATATCATCCATTTTTTTTCCATTATTTATGAAGCCCTAATTTTAAGAATAAAATATTGCATTTAAATCCTCAGTTTGATGAAAACACAGAGGTTTATTTTTCTTTTTTTTTATGTTTCTTTATGCATTTTGCGGCTGTATAGAAACAGAGCATTTGACGGCAGATAAGAACTATGAGCCTGTCTGTCTGCCCGTTTTTCCTAATATAAAGACTCACGCCTTAATCAGTCCTTCACCCCGTCTTAGATTCCGGATAGTTTTATGCCTGGCACCATACCTGGGAACTCTCCGGGGTTTGACCCGAATCCTCCGGGTCGCGGGAGCCGGGTCCTGACTGACCGCTGACGTCCGTGTGCAGTCCTGGCCGCGTCCCGCTAGGGAAAGAAGTTCCCAGGTATACCTGTCACATGTATGTTTAAATTCTCTCACTGTATTGGCCTCTACCACCCGTGATGGGAGGCTGCTCCATCTATCTATCAGTAAAGAACTTCCTTCCATTACATCTAAACCTCTGACCTTCTGGTTTTAGACAATGACCTCTTGTTCTTACAGTAAAACCTTTGGGCGATAGTGACGGCTTCCTCATATTAAGAAATTAGAATCACTTTATTAAAGGGTTCAGGTGTCGGTGAAATAACATTTTTATTCTTCTCATATTTTTTCACAAGTCCCTTACTATTCTCAAATGCGCATTTCATACTCGTATTTCCGTAAATAACATTCCAGAAAGAATAGTCAAAAGGTTTCTCTTGATTTATTGTGATCATTAATATTGCTCTTTAGAGTATGACTGACCCAACAAATCCTGCATTTGCCATCAACCTCCCTTTATTCCCAGCAAGCACTTTGTTCTCTTTGAATAGTTTATAAGCTTTCTGTAAATGGTTGTTTTAGAGTTGTTTAAGGGGCACTAATTGCTTTTTATATATATATAACCCCCTGAGGCTGAGGACACATGGGGGTAGGTTTGAGTTTGGGAGGGGGGCACTGATTGATTCCTGGGGAGATTTACCTGCCTGCCCAGTCCCCTCTTATGTCCAAGTCACCCTGTGCTCATTGGGGGGCACAGGGTGACCGGGAAACCCTGTTTGGTCTGCCGGAACCATGGACTAGCCGGCTATGGGGGCTTCAAGCCCGGAAACACTCCATGCCCCTGACCGGCGATGCCTGCCGACACCCTTTGTCCCACCACGTCGCTCTTTTGGGGTTACATTAAGCTTGTGGTGGGCCACGCTTTGTGGTGGTTACGGAGAGGGAGCTAATTTGGGAACCCTGGTTTTATTACCCATCTTTAAGACCTAGGTTTACCCATCCGGGGCAATGGAATGGCTGTCGCGCGGACTATTCATGGCGAAGTTTTGTGGTGTGGGCATTGCTGGCCATAGAATTGTATAGCGGCGCCGGGCTGTCTGGCGGTTGATGAGATTATACCTTTAATCCTATCGTGTTTAGTGTATAAATATCTGTGCTGTCCTCAGTAAACTCAGTTCTGTCTGTACCCTACACTAAGTCTCGGCTAGTGCTTGTGGGAATATGAAGGGTTAATCCCCTGAGCAATTGAGCTTTCAGGGACAAGGAAGATCTCTACAGCGGAGCTCCTCAGTCCGAGTACGGGTCTCCGTCACATAAATAAATATAAATAACTCCCTATATGATAATACCTCCCAAATGTCCCTGTTCTGGAAGTCAAAATAACCACTACTGGTCTTCGCTGGTTGCTCCACGCTTATTCTATAGAATAACAGAATTATTCTATAGAAGTGAGGGCCATGGAGTTGGGCAGCCAAATATTATCACATCCCTTACGGTTATCTCGCCTGAAAAACAATATTCTACTTTACACTCTGTACAGCCATTTCCATATCATCTTAATTTGGCTGATGTTTGGTAAAACCAACATAACCTATAATATATATAAAAGGAAATTTCATGGATTATCTGGATACAAATATAGACTATTGATCTTTGAAAATGAACGTCTGAACACATTTAATCAACAAGACTCGAGTAAATCAATACGTTAATGCCTGAATAATTTCTGATTGGACAGACCAGCGCTCCTCTGGCTCACCTACAAGACCCTGCTAAAAAAGTTATAACATCATTCGTTTTTAAATATATATATAATAAATTATTATTATTATTAACAACAACAGCATCTACCTGGATTAACTTTGATCTCACAAACGTCAAACCAGATTTTTTGTTAAGGCTGTGAAATTGGAAAGGAACCTTTTTTAAATTCTCATAAATAATTTCTCAAGTTCTTCCCATCTTTGATCCATTATGGATGGCCTCTCTTCGCTTTGATATTACATCAATCAAAATTTAGGATTCTAGGTGTGAACCTTGCCGTCTGCTAACAGCAGAACACAAATACATTTTAGTGAAATATCTCGCCAATTGTATTTACATATTCTAAAGTGTTATAAAATAGGATATATTTTCTATAATTCTGTAGAGCCCCCCATTCTACGCATAAAAATTAATAATACATTAAAATAATCCTTTGCCAGCCTTCTACAGGGACCACGAACACCCCATTTGTATATCGTAAACTCCTGGATCAGGATCTGATCTGAGTGTTGATTTATTTTGGGAAGAAAAAATGTGAATTGTATTTTTTGTGATATATATGAATATATATATATACTGCTTGGGTAATGTCATAGTATGATTTATTTGCTCATAACTTATACATTTGTACTAAATGTAACAAAGTTATTTGGAGAAAGCTGTTTCATTTATTGCAAACTCTTATTAAATTGCCTTATTTTTAAATGCACATTTTCAAGAATCCACAAAAGCTGAAATAAACACGAGAAATTGCCAAATCCCTTAAAAGAAATAAGGTTTTTATGATTAGGCTTGTGATGTGAGATGCTAAGGGGATCCTAGCGTGATAATACAAAATATTTCCTCCCTGGAAATGCTGGAACATATTAAATGGACTGTTACATGCGGGAAAACATAATCATTATTAAGCTAAAGAAATTGGATTATTTTTTATATTTTACAACTTATTTCAAATTCATGAAGCCAAAAAAAAAAAAAACAGGTTGGCTGATAACGTAGCACTGGTAGAAAGCCCTGAGATAGCTCAGAATCCCAGAAGTTAGGTAGTCGTACCCCGTACGGTTTTACTGGTAGTGCCTTTTTTTGGTGCAATTTGATATTGATCTGTATGGGTGGATCCTTTCCTAAGCCACCGTTTGGGCAAATGCTTGGTCACCAAGAACTATACCTGGGAACCTGGAGCCCTTCCTCTTCTGGGAGAGTGGCTTTGGGAAAGGCACCTTTAGTGGGTGATGAGTGGGTGATGAGTGGGTGATGAGTGGGTAATTGGTGGTCGATAAACAGACAGGGAGTGGGCAAGGGCAAACACTACCTCCTTGCCCAGAGAAAGAAGAAACTATCCCAAAGTCTTCGGCGAGCTCCCTGGCGTGCCAAGAACCCAGCTTTCAGTATTTGGAGACACAAGATCGTCTTCAACAACAGAAGCGGAAACTCTGACTTTTCCTGCACCGGGCTTTTAGTTCTCGTGGTCGGCATGCATTGGAACGAAACATCTTCTAGTAAGAAATTTAGAAACAGACACAAGGTGGGAAGCTGCCTGCATAGCAAAGACTACAAGATGTTTTCAGAAATAGCCTGGTGTGTCCTGTCATTCCTAAAAGATTCTGATGAAGAGCAATCCACTCAGCGTGATAATAAAAGTGCAGATTGTCAGACTATCGGCGCTTGATGGGGAGTCCTAGAATCCCTCAAATTAAGCCAGATCAGAGATACGACGAGTCCTATGGTAGCCGTATGGATATTAGAGAGCGTGACAGGGACTCGATCTAGAAATAATCGCAGGTCAAGAAGACACAGCGGTCATTGTGTGAAGGAGAACAATATAATCCATTTACAAACTGCCGTATATTGTAAGATATACACAGTAACCAGATAAACAGATTCATTGTCATCAACAGGTGTAATTAGGGAGGAAATTAAGTAAAAATCTGTATCTGTCAGTGAAGGGTGACATGCGGCACAAACGCTGAATATGACAGATCTGATCTCATCATCCAATCAATCAATGGACTGAATTGTAAATACAAATAGGGGAAGCTGACGCTCGGCATCCAGCTTGTGTTTACTCGTTTTGTATGTTTTTTGAAAGGATGACATTTATCTCTCAATCACCCCCCCCCACCCCCCGTCCCATCTTTCCACGCCGCACCAAATGCCGGAAACAGGAATTGGGATTCGTCTTAATTGCTATCTTTTTAGAAGCGAGGACAGAGCGACGTCTGTGTATCCTGAAAGGCCTGGGAACATCTGCAGCTTCTCACTATCAAGAATTCACAGATTTCCACAATTTTTATAATAAGTATTTCCTAGTGGACGCGCGATTCCCCTAGATACTCACTTATGTCGAAATATATATATTCGCAATATCCAATAACTATTAACCATCTCTGTGCCAGGGAAATGCGTCACCATTTGTTCATCCCCTAAGCAGTATTCCATTGCTCTGATTTTAGGATGAATGGGGCAGTTATACCCAATGGCAGCCCAGTGTTTGTCTCCCTGCTTTAAGTGAAACGTAGATGGGCCGCTCATTTCTTTAATAACTATTGAACCGCGTGTACGTTCTACAACGCTGCATGAATGTCCATAGAAAGGGGCGGCAGGGGCTTGTGTGGTCCCAATGTCTTCCCTTTAATGGGATCTTTACTGAATTGTGTCGGCATACATCCGGCATGATGGCCCGTTGGGCTACAAAGCACACACTGAAGTCTACGAGAGCGCCACGTAATGTCAGACCTCCGACCATCGGACGAATTCCTTGAACAGAAGGGACTGCTCGAAGTGTCTTTAACGAGAGTCGCTTCCCAAGCGGTCCCGCTTCTGGTCCAACAGATTTATCTAAATATTGCCTTTACTTTTTCACGTATCTCATAGACCCGTTAAATACCTTTTTATAACACAACTGCGTGTTTCTCTTTAACTTACAATAGGGATTTCATTGATGCTGTTTAAGAAATCTTCAGCAGTTCCAGTTTAAGGTCTTTGCTTCAAGTACCATGAATTATTCAAAAATGGCCCTGGGGCAAATCATACGTTTTTTTTTTTATTTTATTTTTGTGCCAACGATGCACCGCTCTTGATCTCAAAATGACGTCCATGCTGCTGGAATATTTTCTCTGCTTAAAAGAACTTCGTCTTCTGCGAATGATAGTTCCGCTTTAAAGTTATTTATATAATGGTGGGGAAGGGGATGGCTGGTTGTCGCTTTTGGGGAATTACCGCATTAAAGGGGTAAAGGATCATTAAAAATGGAAATGATTCCTAGGCCTTCTTTCCAAGTATATCATGCTTTTCCCGTAGTTGGAAGAAATGATGCAACTAAGGGCAAAAATAAAGACCATCCGCACAGAAAGAATCTGTATATGAAATGGTTTACATGAAGGGAAAAGCGTCAAATGACATGGTATCCATTAAATCCATTAAACAAATGCTATATCTGATATCTAAAACTCCCAATCCGTGCTTGAACTACCAGCATGTCATGGTTTATAGAGATCCCTGCTTGAATGCAGTCCCTTTTAATCTTGAAACGTCAGCCGAAATATTTTAAAGCTATAGACATTTTTAGTAATTGTGGTTTATTTTAAAACTAAAAGAAATGGCCTTGTCAAGAATTGCTTTACCGCAAGCACCGTAAGTGATAACCCTCACATCCATCCTATTCTAATGCAGAATACGAAACGTGCGTTGCCTGTGCGGTATCATCGCTCGACATCCCACCAGCGCTGGTAAAAGGGTTGCTCGAGAAGAAATGTTAATATATTAAAAAAAAACACACAGTGTCTTGCCTGAAACGCTCATTAAAAACAGCAGCAAGAACATTTGTGTATAATTGCACAGTAAATACCCTTAAAATACTCTAAAGTAGACAATATGCACTCGTGCCATTAAGAAATTACAGATAGTGTTGAGAGACACACAAAGAAGCCCTTTAAGTGGTGCGGTGGGCAATGCATTGAAAGTTGGATGCATTTGCTTGTTAAGAATGAATTACATGCAGCGGGTAGGTGGTATAATTACCCAAATGTATAGATGCGTTTGTGTAAATCAGAACACCCTTTGCAACCAATGGATGATTAACAGGGCAGACCCATTGCTTACAGTTCTATCAACTTATCTTGATTTGAATAGAAGACAAGTACAGCTTGGGTCCCGTAATTCTTTGCTAGTACATATAGGCTACTAGGCTAGCTCAGTCTTATATTTTGACCATCAGACCTAAAAGCATGGGCATTAATATAGAGTTGCCCCCCCATTTGAAGTTACAACAGCCTCCACTCTTCTGGGAAGGCTTTCCACAAGATTTTGGGACTTTGGGGTGTTCCTGCAGGCATTTTTGCCCATTTATCCAGTAGAGTAGAGATTTATGAGGTCACACAATGATGCTGGACGAGAAGGCCTGGCTCACAGTCTCTGTTCCATTTCATTTGATGGGGTTGAGGTCAGGGCTCTGTGCGGCCGGTCAAGTTCTTCCTCACCCAACCATGTCTTTATGGGCCTTGCTTTGTACACTGGGACACAAAGTCGGAAGCATAGTATTGTCCAAAATGTCTTGGGATGCTGAATCATTAACATTATCCTTCACTGGAAGTAAGGGGGCAAACCCTGAAAAACAGCCCCAGACCATTATCCCCCCTTCACTTAAACTTTAGGGTATACACTATGCATTCTCCTGGCATCCACCAAACCCAGGTTCATCCATCAGACTTTTTGGTTAATCCTTCCACGTTTGCGCTGCTCCAGAGTCCAACGGCTGTGTGCGGCGTAGGCCACCAGAACCCACGTCTATAACTACACTTCCCATGAGGTTCAGCTGGCAATATGGCTGACTGAATATTATTGTAGATAACGTCAACAATACGCTGCTCAACACCACGGGAGTCGCAGTCAGGAACATAGAATGTTGCGAAGGGCAGCTCTGAGGCATTAAAGCTGGACGTCCATGTCCGGGGTGCGTATAGAATGTATATCACGCTGTGTAGATGCAGAGTCTGTGTGACAGGAGCGCTTGCTGCATTTATTCAGTCATATATTTACAAATTCCCATGAAAAATTTCAGGTCGTGACATTCATATGACGGCTTCAGCTTGTCCCCGGCTAACGTTGGCGCATGACCTCCTTTTTTTTTCTTTCTAGCACTTTGCAGACCTTTTCTATGACAGCCGCTGCTTGCGTTGATGAAATAGGTCACTAAGTAGCGGGGTGTTTTGGTCACTTAAAATTGCATCTCTTGCTCGCAGGCGTTTGCATTGCCCCAGATGCAGCAACGCCGTATACACGACTGTCTCCTGGATTTCATGCCACGCAACGCATGAGACGGCTTCCCGAACCACGGTGTTAATTCTGCTGTCGAACCTTTGATATAGGTCATACTTGAACACAATGTGACAGGCGTTACAATTGCCTCCTTCAGTATGCCACATCGATGCCCCCAGACCACCTATGCAACACCCCCCGGTATTTCTAGCACCAGTGTTTATTGTACAAAATGTAATCGTTCGGCATTGTGGTTTTCTTGTCACCTCACAAGACTTTTCTTTAATTTACCAGCATAAAACAGATGATAAATGTTAGCTTTTAGAGCGGGCAGCGCAGTAATGTCAGCGGCAGCCGTACTCCGATCAAAGATATATCTGACACTAATTTCTGCTGACATTCTGTTGCTCGTGCAGAACCGTCCCTAAAACCTGTTGTTTTCAGCCCTCGGGGGCCGGAGTTCCACATCCCTGCTTTATGTACAAGCTGTCCATCTGGCGGCCTCATTGCCTCGACGTCACGCTGGACCGGGTGCACTTCATCTCGTCTTTAACTACATACAGCCGATAAAAACAATGGCGTTTGTTTCTTCAACAGGATCACCGTGGATCTAATATCATTTTATGCAACTGCGCAAAGGAAATGTATCTTCACAGTCTGGGGAATCGGCTGAATGCAATGACATTGCCTGAAATCGTATCCTGTGTGATTATATCACGGTAACGCATATTAGTAGTGTCTTTATACAGACAGATTTATGGATAATCAAGCACCTTATTCAAGAACGTTTCACATCCGACTACAGCAATGCGAAAACCCGTCTCCGCTCTTCGGAAGGCTTGGACTTATTGTCGGATATTACGTTATTTTGCTATTCTCTTGCCCATAGAACAGTTTATTTACCCAGATCCTACTCTTAGCTGCTCCGAATCTTTTAAGGCTGCTGTGACTTATGACTTCATAGCTTATGGAGTTAAAGTTTTAATAGAGCTCTGTTTATTTATTGAGACGAGTCGGTACTCTTTGCGCCTAGAGGTGCCTTATGGCTCAGATAGAATGACGCTCCAGCGCCTAGTAATAGATGTAATGATGCCCCGTAGGCTCCAGCCTGCGATGTCGGTTTCCATGAACGTAAACACAGGAGCAATTACTCTAAAGGTCCGGTGTTTGGGCAAATCTGATTTGTGTTGTCGGTCGAGTATCCATGCTGCACATCCGAATTTCCAGCATGCACTCTACACGGTCCTGCTAGATATTACATACACGTTCACGCACACTAACAAGCATCGAGAGTTCTTTTTCATTGATGTGTGCGACTGGTGTGTTCTTACACACGCACATGGTTACAGATGTGTCTCCCCGGACCCTGTGTTTCTAACATTGCATCATCTTCTACTACCCGACGCAGCTGCGTATGGGGAGAGACGCTTCAGACAGTTCTTGCCAATTAAGTGCTTGCCTCCGAGGCTTTCTTCCTGGCACTCGCAAAGCAATCCCTTTCTTCCACTTTTGTCCTTCCTTTCCTTCCCCCCCCTGTTTTACCTGTAATCTCTCCCTTTACCTGTAATTTCTCCCTTTACCTGTAATCTCTCCCTTTACCTGTAATCTCTCCCTTTACCTGTAATCTCTCCCTTTACCTGTAATTTCTCTCTCCCACCAATCCGTGGTGTTCTCTGCGGGTGCATCTGCCATTCCCTGATCTTCCAGCACAGAAGACCCGCGAGTGCTTTTTTGTTACAGAATCTAATTGGAAACTCCGGCCTGGAGAATACCTGGTAACTTTTATACGTTTTAACTCATGTACTATGTTGCTAGTTTTACATTTTCTCCCCTTTTTAGCAGATACGAACCATGTATGTTTATCTCGTGTTTAAACAATGTGGATCGCTTGTAGCAATCATTGGTCATAGTACTAATAAGATAATAAATGGTATTACAAGTGGGAAAAAAAGTTAATGACTTGGTTAATAAGGAAGAAGGCTCTCCAGCCCAAGTGATCAGAACGGGTTAAACGAACAATCCGTATCTTAACAACAGGCAAATATACTGAGATAAATCTTCCCGTAGGCCATCAGCTTTGTCCGATCTGTTATGAGCATGTTGTAAGAATAGTTAATAAAATATACGTGTATATAACACTTTCCTGTATGTCCTCCGGCTGTGTGTCCTTCAGCCATAGCATGGAACAAACAGTGCGTTATTTTTAAGATATATTTCTGTTTGGGGGGCTTTGGGGGCATTTCCAACATTTATAGGCATTTCTGAGTTTCCCACTGATTATCACAGAACCGGTTGTAATCAGTGTAAGAGATCTACCTTTTTAATGAGCTTTATGAATTAATGGGCCGGTATGACAGAGAACAAATGAAATGCCTTGGCATTGTCCTCCTTACCAGAGCTTGTCACACGTAAGAAGGATCCGGAATTATTTTCTGTTTTCTGAATGAGTTTATTTGACTGGCACGTCTTTGCTTCTATGATGCTCTATACACTGGAAAGAGTTCTGTGCATTGCTTATGGATTGATATTTACTAAATGGTGGTTAGGATGTTTATTCACTAAGCAGTGACTTGTGGTTTTGTAGGCTCTGGCTGGTGGAAATGTGCATTTTATGGCGCAGGAATAGCTCTTTATGGATGCTTTCATAATGTAAAAGCTGACGAGATAAACTGTTTGTCTCACCTCATGTTACCTCTATAAATAATCCCCATTAAGTTTTATTCACCCGTCCCAGATAGAACATCATAGCATGACAGGACAGTACGTGGCTCTGAAACCTTGAGACCCAAGTGAGACTCGCTACCTTTAGTTCTGTAGTCTTAGTTTATATACTTGGCTAATTAATCCATAATTCCCTCCTATGTCATCTCTCATGCATTATATGTTACCGCTTATAGTCCTTTCTGGAAGTATGCTGTTTGATCACAAAGGATATAATCTTATACATTACACAAAGTAAAAGTGACATCAGAATGCTGCATGTGTGATGTGGACAGAGCCATAGTCTGACATCATGCATAGTATTAGTTGGCATCCCCTCCTGATTCAGGATTCAGAGTTTGAAATCCATGCACGTCTCTGCTATGCGGGGGCATTTAAAGTGCACGACATCCATCATATCTCTGTAACAAGCAAATGAAATGAGATGAAAATGACATTTATGTTACGCGGTACTGTTGGATGTGCACTGGATTGGATCATCTTGTTCACATCTGTTATATTTACGTTCTGTGGTTGTTAAATATTTGTTTTATGTATATATATTTATGTGTGTGTGTGTATATATATATATTTATATATATAATTACTATGACTGTTATCTTTATTATTTCACCACTGTTCATACAGAAGGTGCCATTGTGATGATTCCCAATGCATTATATAATAGTTTAGCGTAATAAATAATGTAATAATTATGCGCTGGTACAGAAGATTTTGTAAAGCTTTTATTGGAAAGGGTTTTATTAAAGCACATATGTTGAGATTTTAATTGGATTTGAATGCGTCCGTAAACGGTAGGGAATATAATCCGTTATGAGGGATATAGGTAATTTGTAATCCGTCCATATAGAATGGTGACTGTGTGACTATTAGTATGCGCGATGTACGTTTTCTCGTACTATACGCACGGTGACGTCATAGGCAGGTTAAATATATGTATGAGGTCACCGGTAATTAGCAGTCTGCAGATAGAGGCACAGATGTGTTTATCGGTTCTGTGATTAGTCTGATTCTTGAATCATGCCGTTGGCGCTGGTATTATTGCTACACCCACTACAAAAACCTGGTGTTCACAGGGCATATTGCGTGATTCACACTGAACCCTGTAGAAAAAGGGGCTCAGGCAGAATGGCAGCATGTGGCGTATTTAGAAATCAGCTTCCAAGAAACGGGGTGGCTGCTGGTTGTTTGCCGGGATCGTAGTATAAAAAAAACGAAGCAACCAAAAAACTGAACCAGATGTCAACTGCTCATGACATCAAACATTTGCAGGTAACCAAAGTGTTAATCTTGTCATGGGGGTTGTGTGTCATTTGGACAGCACAATCAGTTATACGGGTGTTTCCCTTCATTACATTTAGCGTCGCCAGCTAACATTGGCACACTGGTAACAAAAAAGCACATGTGTCAGAGTCATGATGTCACAACTCCCCCTGCCCAATGAGGGTAAGATATGGAACATTATCACAGCTCCTGTATAGTAGACAGACAGCGTGTGTGTGTGACTGCGTGTGTGTCACTGCGTGTATGTCACTGTGTGTGTTTGACTGCGTGTATGTGACTGTCTGTTTGTGTGACTTTGTCTCTCTGTGTTTGTTTGTGTGACTTTGTCTCTCTGTGTTTGTTTGTGTGACTGTTTGTGTGACTTTGTCTCTCTGTGTTTGTTTGTGTGACTGTTTGTGTGACTTTGTCTCTCTGTGTCTGTTTGTGTGACTTTGTCTCTCTGTGTTTGTTTGTGTGACTGTGTTTCTAATGCCTTTTAATAGAGGAGTTCATTTAATGATATTTTTTTTATTCTCCAAATTATTTAAGTAGCTCTCCTCTGGCCGCTCTCCAGATCTGCACCCGGTTCATCTTAGATTAAGCCGACTCCGTGCATTGTGCTGCGTGTGAATATAACCCGCGCTACGCAGGACCCCAGAGACGGGGATGCTGGGGGGACGGTAACCGCACTCATGCATCTGGAATTGTAGCGCTATCCTCAGGCACTGCGTGTTTGCGGGGCTGGACTCCGTTCCCGATGAATAGCCGAGTGATTCGAGGCTCTCCGTATCATTCAGCGCACTCCAGCTGGAAGCTCTTCCCTTTCATTCATTCGCGACGTGGCTTTCCCTGAGAGTTTAGTGCCGTGTTATTTGTCCTATGCATTGGCTTTCATCTATTTTTCACGCTCTGCTTGCTGCTGTCTCATTCATGGTCCATCAGGGGTCTGGCTGCCTCCTGAAGATTTACGAATCTGCAGCAGCGCACCGTGGCCGAGGCTCCTTTTTATGATAATTCCCATTCAGTTTTACAAATGGAATTGCAAATATCTGTGGACATGCGCCTCCGCGCCCTCAGCCGCTCTTCAATGCCATTTAGGCTAGAGGATTTTTCTGTGTGATTTTATATTTCGAGGGTCCGCTCAGGCTCTGTGCTGCTGAATTCTATTTTTTTTCAAGTAAACTACGCATCGCTTGTCTCAGTTTGGCTGCAGGGCAGTGTATTTGGGGAGAGGAGGGAGCCTTCGCTTGTAAGAGGCGACAGCAGAATGATGAATTTGGTTAACGGTCAGTGGTACCCGGTGATCCCCAACTCTTGGTACAGGTAAGAGGCGCGCAGAGCCGGCGGCGGCGGGGTGGTGGTGCAGGCAGGCGATATATTTCTTTGTAATGCGGTATTAACATTCCCCATAGTATCTGGTGGAACATGCATTATGCAGAAGCTGCCTGCTATCCTCCGTGTCGCTGAATACTGTGGACTGAATGCAGATGCGTGCTCTCCAAGTGGGGGCAATTTTATTCCCGTGTAATATTAGCCAGAAAATGACCAAGTTCCATAGCAGAAGAATTTTTTTAGGTATGTTGATCACTAGGTGTATAGACGTTTTGTAGCACACGTTGGCCAAAATAGAATTGTTTGAAAGACCCCTCCATAGAGGCATCCTCCGTGTTCATCATCATCATCAGTGGTCAGGGAATTTACCTGGTCTGCTGGCCTCGAGATGGAAAGGAACGGTGGGAGGAGGGGGAGGAATAAGGAGAATGACGTAAAAAGCTAGTTTGTGTTTGGGATTTAATTAGCTGTTCGTGGCTCTTTGTAGAACAGAGGTTTTTTCTTTTTCAATTAATTGATTATATTCACTCTGGAAAAGGGGTGACCTTAGCAAAATCTAGAAATAAATCTGATGTCCATAAGAAGCAGATGACAAGTGAAGCCTTGGAGTAAACGGGGCCCACACTGTTTGGTTGGAATTTTCTATAATGCCAGCCCAGACCCGGGGTCGTTGTGACACTATATTTGCCATTAACTTGCCCTTTTCTTTTAACTTTAGCGACCCACCAGCTACAGAGCCTTTTGGGCCCAGTAGGCAGTTTCAGTACCACAAGGGTCCTAGTCCACAGATGCCATCAGCCGTCTTCAGGGCATATCACCCCAAACCCCTAGGGCAAACTCCAGAATCGCAATCTCATGAGCGCCGGCCAGGGGTGGGGGGAACAAAACCGCTGCTGTAACGATAAGAGAGAAACACAGACGGGGCAAAGCAACCTGACCATGAACCGGCCCATAAAAATAACCCAAACCAGAGCATAGCGGGGGGTAGTGGAGACCCAATTATATCTGTGTTGAAAACATCACAGTTATGGCTTCCATCGTAGCTAGAGGCTTGCTTCAGATATAACGCATCAATGAGCAAGTAGAAAACTTAAGCCTTTTAAAAAGTGAGCGACTGCCTGAAAATCAGGCAAATTGGCAACTTTTGTCTTAAGAAATGTGCCACCTGCTGACAGAGGAGCACCCTGGGGGACAGGTACTGACTATCGTGTATTCATAGACCGGGGCTGCTATCAGGGTCACCATAACTTTACATAACAAAGAGAATCCTTCCAAGAGGTCGCTTATTACAAGGATATTTCACTTTGCACGGGTCCATAATTAAGCCTCTGCTTTGCATAACTCATCCGCGCTGGAAGTGCATGCGCTGGAGAGGCCTAATTAATGGAAGATGTTTTATATCATATTACTCGGGGAGAGCGTTAGTAATGGTTGGCGATGTTAGCGGAATGCGTAGGGAGTCGTTATGTGAAATAAAGAAGAAAACCATGTGGCGGAAGGACTGGGTTTTTAGGGGATTTAACAAGAATCTTAGAATCTGTAATTTCACCGATCGGAAGGCAGCAGATGGGTTTTTCATATCATTTTCACTAAAGTTCCTAATGCACAAATATAAATATGCGGTATATTAAATTATACGTCCAGGGCCGTAAACCAGGGGTAAAAAAAAAAAAAAGACAATGGAATCCCGCTCTGGAAAGTGAGAAGTCCAACCGGCTGCTTTATCTCCTTTGGCTACAGGAAGCAGAAGTTACCGGCCCACGGCTGATAATCTGATTATCACATTCTGTTTGCTGTTTTATTTTCCGATTCCCCCCCTTTGTTACGGTTTGCAGTGCTGTGAACGTCTCTAGCTAATCATCTGCATCGAATGGTACAAATTAATTAAACAGCCCAACTGTTTAAATTGGCTTCAAACAGAAAATGGCGCAGTGTTTTATTGTCTTAACTAGCCATTGCCGATCGTGTCTGCCGGTAATATTACACGCGGCTTTTCATATACCTCCGAGGCAGAGATATTCTGAATTTCATGCATCGAGCCTCTTATGTCTCACAAAGGTTTGGAGAATCGCAGGGCTGGCACCGAGCGGCTGAGTTGGCGCAGCATGGAAGGAGTCGGGGTAATCAATATAAAGCGTGTAAGGTTTGCTTGGAAATCAATGGTCCCTGCGCATCCTTCTCCCGGCCCGGCTGAGGCAGCACAGCGGGCGCAGGGCTGAGTCTGCTCCAGAATGCTAACTCTGCTCACAACGCTCTTCTCCATTTACCACTCACACTGGTGCACGGTGCTTACAATCTAGGCTAAGAGATCTGGGTTACCCAAAGAGGGATCGTCCTTAACTACAGAATAAGTATGGGATCCTGATAACGGGGTCGCGTGTTTTGGGGGAATTAAACTGATGGTTGAGGTTTGAAAAAGTCCCGGTAGTGCTCGCTTCATTTTCTTATGGACTTTGTACTTATTGACAGCGTGTATAGCACTCCGGCGTATTTGTATCTATTGAGACTGTCTGAGCGCATCGATATATTTGTGGTAGGGGTAAAACATGTGGATGCTGGGGGAGAGGACGCAAACGTAATGCCCTAAAGGAGAGGATCCTGAAGGGGGGATATAAATACCCCCTGAAACCCTTCCCACAAATGCAGGCTGAAAACAGCCTTCACATTTATATATTTATTTATTTATATATTTATTTATTTATTTATATTATACACACACAAGACAAACATGTAACAAATTATTCTAAGAACATAACGCTGATCTGCACAGCGGCTTTCTCTTTCTGCTCGCACAGAAGCCAAAGCCGTGGCCGAGAGATGCGTTTGGCTGTTGTGTTCCATAATTCTCTGTAACAATTGGAAGAGAAGCCGCCGGGCACGTTCAGCCTCCTGCGCGTGTGATTACCGGCAGTGAGCTCAGTGCTGTAATCACTGCTCTTGGGTGAATTTTTTTTTCTGCTCTTGTTGAAGTAGTCCATTTGGTTTGGCTGGAAGCGAGTTTGGGGAGATGCAAGGCTGACTTGTGCATTAATATTAGGCAATGCATTAAGTGTCGATGTGTTCTGCCATAAAGGGCAGCAAACAAGTAGCAGGGGAAGAACAAAAGAGCAGGCGGCTCATACGGAAACAGCTCGGCAGCGTAAAGGAATGAAGTTAAGGGATACATTTTACAGCCAAACTGTTACCCAGAAGGGTGTTTTGGTGAGCTTCATCTTATACATAAATGACACATGGAAACATGACAAAATTAAAACAGGACACAGGACCAAAATGGCAGCGAGCCGGGTGTAGATTTAGCAGAAAAACTCTTATTATATGATAAGAACAGAACGGGGCAATGCTACCGGCACAGTCTTTACTGAGTGAAACACAAACTAGGTGCATATCTTCAGATTTATACCACTATGAATATAGTTCGAATATAACTGGTGCTCAGTAATGATTTAGGATAGGAATAGATCCTCACACGTTCATGGCCCTCCTTAGAAGCAGGTGGTCAGTAGAGAAGTCAGATTGTGGTCAGGACTGCTGAGGTTGTGTATATCGGATGTGGTTATGATTGTTACCAAGTTCAATTCACGGGAGATTAGGCCTGGATGTGGTCGGGACCCCTGAAGCCGTTACACAGGAGATCCGAACTCATTGAAATGCCACCGTGGCTTTTGGACTGTATAAGAATCTGTGGATAGAAGGGACCTTCAGCCATATAAATTGTCTGCTTTCTATCTCTTCTCTTAAAACGTTGCTAAAAAAAAAAAGAATATTAAAAATGGCCATGGGTGGGAGATTTTGGGCTGGGACGGGGGACCCGTAGAAATGGCGATGTATGTTCAGGAAATAAATCACCTAGTTTTCTTTTTGTCTTATGCATTTTACCCTCACCCTCTTTTCTGCCGTTGCTGACTTTGTATTATGCTATTTGCCTTTTCAGGAAAACCTTAATAAGAAGAAAATTACCTCCCCCCCCCCATCTTATATGAAAAATCGGAATGAACGTGACTTTAGTCACCTAGAAATAATTCCTAAGTGTGAAACCACTCAGAACTTTCTGGACTGTAAAATCTACTGATGACACAGTCAGAGAGTTCATTCACACATACTCATTCATACATCCTTCCGCGCCTCCTTATCTCAACTGCAGGTTTGTCTGTGGAGCTTACACACTTTCACACAGGCCGGCAGCTTACCTGTCCAGGAGGAGCCGGCAGTTTACTAACCAGACGGAGTAGGAATGCAGCAGGGTCATATAATGTGGTCACATAGAGATACACATATAGATTAACACAAACGTGTGTATATACTCGCATCAAAAATGCTATTTTCAGATGGTTAGATACACTCTGGTCTCTATCACGGTGAAACAGTTAACAATTTGTTAATTTACATTCTGACACAGCCTTCACTCAGCTAATAAAATGCGTGTTTGGGAATGGAAATTGGATCTGAATGATTATATCTGGAACCTGTTTGCTGATAATGAATTGTGCGTTGTCCTTCTGCAGATGCCACTCACAGATAGCAAGATCGTGTCTGGCTGAGTGCTGTCTGGCTGAGTGCTGTCTGGCTGAGTGCTGTCTGGAAGCAGGGCTCAGACAGTAGCTAAGCATTGAAGCCCTTACAGTTCCAAGACCCCCCTCAAGATGCTAATTCTGTCTTATTGGCTAAACATGCATATTACCTAACCTTACGTGTATTACGCTACCTGTTACTATCATGGAGAGGGTAACCACGGTAACCGTGCAAATAGGACGCTATTACTTTGTATCTCTACAATTTATCTTTAACAATCACGTTAATGCATGCGCAGCCACCTAATCTGCAGCAACTGCGTGACGCCATCGTGTCCATATGGACCAAAATCTCTGAGACGGTTCTGAAGGCAAAAGGGGGTCCAAACCCGGTACTAGCAAGGTGTACTTAATAAAGTGGACAGTGAGTATATATGGGTGCATTTAACTGTGGATGATCCTTAGGAATACAAATTTATTGGAATTTGTAATCCTTTCACTGAAGTAGTGAAACCGCTTAGGTTTGTAACCGCGTAGCGACTATGTGCCACTCGGCATCCCATTTTTAGAAGTCACGCTGAATTGTTTTTGAGCGTTTCCGACCTTGGCACAAACGCTTCTAGTAACGGCTCATCCAAAACGAGAGGCTGCAGCGATCGTCATCACTGCTGAACCTTGCGAGTGACAGGGGGACACCCTGCGGAGAGAGCGCACCGTGGGACGTTGTGTTTATCGAACAATGCAGAAAGCAGAGATCTGCGGGCGCATGCTGCATACAGCGAAATAATGCAATCTGGAGGCAGAAAGCAGAGATCTGCGGGCGCATGCCGCATACAGCGAAATAATGCAATCTGGAGGCAGAAAGCAGAGATCTGCGGGCGCATGGCGCATGCCGCATACAGCAAAATAATGCAATCTGGAGGCAGAAAGCAGAGATCTGCGGGCGCATGCTGCATACAGCAAAATAATGCAATCTGGAGGCAGAAAGCAGAGATCTGCGGGCGCATGCTGCATACAGCAAAATAATGCAATCTGGAGGCAGAAAGCAGAGATCTGCGGGCGCTTGGCGCATGCCGCATACAGCGAAATAATGCAATCTGGAGGCAGAAAGCAGAGATCTGCGGGCGCATGCTGCATACAGCAAAATAATGCAATCTGGAGGCAGAAAGCAGAGATCTGCGGGCGCATGGCGCATGCCGCATACAGCGAAATAATGCAATCTGGAGGCAGAAAGCAGAGATCTGCGGGCGCATGCTGCATACAGCAAAATAATGCAATCTGGAGGCAGAAAGCAGAGATCTGCGGGCGCATGCTGCATACAGCAAAATAATGCAATCTGGAGGCAGAAAGCAGAGATCTGCGGGCGCATGCTGCATACAGCAAAATAATGCAATCTGGAGGCAGAAAGCAGAGATCTGCGGGCGCATGCTGCATACAGCGAAATAATGGCAAGAATTCTTGTAATCTGGACGCTTATTTATTTGCCGTCCAGTTACCTATCCCTAACATTAATCGGAATAAAAGTCCTCCGAGGTCCACAAAGCTTATGTGACTTTAGAAATACAGAACTTGCGTGTGGTTAGAACCGTCTGGCCCGTCCGGTCTGCATACATTCTCCTCCTGCTGTAAAAAGCTGAAACATTATGAGGCGCTTGGTCTCATCTTCTATCGATCGAAGCCTGATGCCGACCCCATGCATATTACCGATTGGGTTTGAAAGAAAGGACGTCTGCTTTAAAGATCTGATACGAGGACATTGCATCCGGATAAAACATTGTTACATTTAGCTTTCTTTTGAAATAGTGTATAACGTGAGATTTTTGGTAACATTGTAGCAGGACGTGGAATTCTATGTTTGACTCTCAAAAAAACAGTTCCTTTGGGTGCGATTATCTAAAGGGACAGCCTTACTTTTATTTTTCATCCACTCCAAAGCATTGTACTGCATGAAAATAATTTCTCTCTTGTATTCTTCGTCCCTTTAGTACGCGCATGCGCTCCCACTAAAATAAGTGGCAGTTCACATTGCCTACCAGTTCAACTTGCTTGAGTTCAACCAGCATGCACTTGGCTAATTCTCAACTCACAATTATGCAAGCCGAGCTGTCATTGGTTTCAGTTGGCGTTCATTTCTCATGAAGTGGGGACACCACTGCAGAGCGCGTACTTAAGTATGCAGGGGCAGCTAGGGAGAAGAGAATAAAGCATGCGCGGGCTTATATGCAGTAAAGTGCCCTACAACACGCATTTAAGCATTAAGAATGAAATACATTTAGCATTGCTACGTACTTTGGTTGAGAAAGCAGCTAATTGACGTGAAGCATCTCTGTCATATACAGGGCAAGGAGGACGGTGCTCTTTGTCACCCTCCCTGCACCCAAACTCCGATAGGGAGTGCAAGCATGCTTCGCCCCCTGTCCATATTATGGCGGCTAAAAGAAAAAAGGAACACAGCTCGTTTCGTTGTAATTAGTTTTTTATGTATAAAAACTGATTCTTTCTAGGCAGCGACACTTTTTAGTTTCACGAAGTTCATGCCAAGCTGGTAAGATGCGTCTTGTTGGTCTTCCGACCGTTTCTGCTGACAGACGTTTGATTGACGTTCTCGCTCCCGTTCTCTGTATCCCGCATCCATCATTTTAAGGTCATATCTCTATAAAGAATATTGATAGCTTGGGGAGATTAAAAAGTCTACCTTGACGCAAACTGTTTAGACTTTAGACGTATATTATATTCCGGGCAGCCTGTCCAAGAAATGTCAGCGTTTTAGGCTTCATTACGTTTTTGCCAAAAGCTCTTTCGGGATTCAAATTTGCTCCGGTCGTTGGAAACAACCCCCGTCAGCAAATGCGACGTTCTTTAAATATTTCTCAAAACGGGATTTTTGACTTTTTTCCTTTTTACCTGCAAAATGGTTATACTTTTAAAAAGCATACATACCCCCCCCTCCCGGCTTTCACATAGCCCCCCCCCGGCCTTTCACATAGCCCCCCCCGGCCTTTCACATAGCCTAGAGGAGCAATATGAATAGAAAACAATATGCTCGATTTACACAATTTCTACAATTTCTAACACTTTTACCGATGGTTGTCAAGACATCGTTGTGACTTTTAGGGATGTAGAACCCTCTGATACCCTCATACCCACCTTTCTTCAAGGATGTCCCCTAGACTCCTCCTTAGCCCCAAAGTATCATGAACATTATTGCATTTCCTAAAAAAATAACCCCATTTATCCTCAGCTTTGACCCAAGTGAGGAACCCCTCCAAAAGCTGATATTTTCACATTACCAGACGTATTACGATACTTGCTCTAAGCCTCTGATGCTTTATAAATAAGGGACTGGTAAAGCAGGACCGCCATTCCAATCCTTCCATGAAAACAGCAGACGGCTCTCATCGAGTAACCGGTTTGTGTCTACGCGGAATCATGCGCTGCATTCACATCACCTCTCTCCGCATCAGACGTTTCTGGGTAATGTGTATTTAATGCATGCGCGTGGAAGGACTGATTCACCTCTCGTTCAGCAGTTCTTGGATCAGTGGTTAACGGTCTGTCAACGAGAACTTTAATGGCTACACTTATTATTCTTTTTTATCATTTACTTTTCATTTCTGTGCAAAAAGTGACTCCAGGTAGTTAATGGAGCCTGAAGGGAACATGGAAGGGGGAGTGGAAGGAGCAGCGGGAGATCAGAGAGGGATCGATTTAAGTAATAATATCGGTGTTTTGTTGCAAGGAGGAAAGTTACCAGTATTGCATATTTTATATTTTGTATGTTTTGAGCAATACATTGAGTTGGTTTTCTAATAAAATAAGTTTAATTTTTGCTAATAATTATTATTGTGTCTGCTTCACGTCTGGACTTTAGACGTCTGCTGCACATAAAGACTTTTGAGAGCGATAAATCCTTTTGTAAAGTGAGCCAAACATTAGAGGAAGACACAATGACACCCAAGAGTCTAAAAATCATGGGGGGGGCATTCATTTGTTTACACTTGATTTGCGTTGGTGAGGATCCCACAACTTTTGGGCTTCAGCGGAAGATATGAAGCTGCTTTGTACATTCTGTGTAATTATCATACTTACCTATTGAGCGACACGTAGCCGGCTGGGCTGAGGATAGTGGGATTATGATCCTGCTTTAAAAGATTACAATCTCATCTGTGCTTCATTATCCTGTCTTATGAAAAGCTGGAAGATTTGCTGTCTTTATAAGAAAACATTGTGCGTAAACCAAAGATGTCCACAAAGATGTAAAGCCAACACACACACACAAACAAAAACAAACAAAAAGTAACAGACACAGAGACATACGGAGAGAGGAACACACACTTACCCTGCATGGTTCTGGGTCTTTATTCGAGGCACACGGTCATGTGACTTTGCATTATGTATGTGTTCTGGCTTTATTATCTTAGCCCAATCTGCTAGGTGCCACGATAACGAGATTACCCGCGTTATTCCCTTCACCTGTCGGTGCTCACGATGTTATGGCTGATCGGTGTATATATATAAAGCTGCGCCTTAACCCTTTCAGACACAGTGTATCAGGCGATGAGCTTCTTGTGTGGTTTTATTTATCGCCACATTGGTGAGAACACGAAACTTTCCACAGGCAGAATTTATTGTGAGTAGCAAACGCTGTAGCTTTTAATATTCGGCAAATAATCAACTCCTCTGTAAACAAGTCAAACATTCATACGATCTACAAGTTTCCCACCAGCAATTATGTGTTGGAGATAAATAATTAAAAACCACGATAAATCTTCTTCTCCTTTGTGATTCTGAATAATGAATCGAGGTTAAACAGACAAACCAGGAGATTGCTGGAAAAGGTAAGTGATTCTTTACCACAGCGACAGCGACTGTAAATAACCGTTTTTGTGCAATGTGTGTTAAACACGCAGATGGAATTTTTAACTACAGTGTATATAAAAAGTCTACACACCCCTGTTAAAATGCAAAGTGATGTCAAAGAATGAGACAAAGATAAATCATGTCAGAACTTTTTCCCCCTTTAATGTGACCGATAACGTTAACAATTCAATTGCAAAACAAACTGAAATCTTTGGGGGGGGGGGAATAAAAAATAAAAACTCACAATATCTGGTTGCATAAGTGTGCACACCCTCTTATAACTGGGGCTGGGGCTGTGTTCAGAATTAACCAATCGCATTCCAACTCATGTTGAATAGAAGTGATTACACACCGGCCATCATTTAGAGTGACTCCGATTAATCACAGATAAAGTTCAGCTGTTCTGGTCGGATTTACCTGACATTTGCTGAGCTGCATCTCAGAGTAGAAGCCACGATCCGCAGAGAGCTTCCAAAGCATCAGGGATCGCATTGCTGAAAGATATCGGTCGGGAGAGAAGGGTACAAAAGAATTTCCAAAGCATTAGAAATACCATGGAACACAGCGAAGACGCCATCATCCAGTGCAGACAATACGGCGCAACAGAGACATTACCAAGAACTGGATGTCCCTCCAAAACTGAAGAAAAGACGAGAAGAAAACTGGTCGGGGAGGCTTAGAAGAGGAGCCTGCAACATTAAAGGAGCTGCAGGAGTACCCTGTGTTATATGGAAAAACTTAAAATGATATACAGTATATATATATGTTTGGAAATGGAAACCTTACCAAGGGTTTCATTTTGTTTCCAGTTTTTTTGCCCTTATTTTGTCATGGAAAAAGCCCTCCTTCAGAAATATTTCAACAAACTACAATAATTCTCATTCACCCAAACACCATTATGACCATTTGGATAAAATTTGCATTTTATCTATAATCAGCAGATTGTAATCTTGATTGCGAGGGCACAGAATTCAGCTACAACCATAATGATATAAAGGATCCCGAGGAGATATAAAGTAACGATACTCCTGACGAGTGCATTGCAATCATGCGCTATCAAGCAAAGATTCCATGATCATGGAGTCCTAATCAAAGCTTATCCCTGCCGAAACCACATGAACAAGAAGGAAAAAACATACTGGGTTCTTTTTTTATTATTTGCCCTTTTTATTTGATTTTAAAGTAAAAGGATGCCATTACGTTTAAACGCTCGTTGATCAACATATGGTGATCTCTTTACCAATGAATCTTTATTAAGGTGAATCATTTCGGTGAGGATTCCAATCCATATTTCTTTCAGTATCGGATCTTCCTATGAGATCTCCCCGTGATGATTATTTACAGAGCAGTCATAAGTGTTAGGGTTAGGAAGAGGGCATTCTTGGAAAGACTGTGAATCAGATAGACTTTTGGATGACCGTTCTACAGACCCGTATCTGTCCACAGCTGAGAAAGCGGTGATATTTTTCATTCCTGCAGGGGAAAGGACTTAAATCTTATTAATACTGTTTCATTTTAGTTAACCTTTTCATGTTCCTATAGCATGGCCACTCGTATTCATTTACATCATCACTGCTTTTTGTTCCCTTTTCTCCCAAAACCCAGAGTGATTCCCCAAAGTTTCTCATACTATTTTCCTATTTTTCCCACCGTGCAGATTCCAGCAGGCCTGGGACCCACATGATCTCAGCGGACGATGCTGAATACCCGAGAGAGTACCGGACCCTCGGTAACGGGACGCGGCGCTTCTCCAACGTGGGCCTGGTGCACACCTCGGAGCGCCGGCACACGGTGATCGCGGCCCAAAGCCTGGAAGCGCTAACAGGACTCCAGAAGTCTGATATGGAAAGGAAGAGGGATGCTTTCATGGACCACCTGAAGAATAAATACCCACAGCATGCCCTGGCTCTCAGAGGTCAACAGGAGAGGATTCGGGACCAGGTGAGAGCAACAATACCACCAAGTACTTTATTTCTTAACTGGTGCCTTGAAAGAGCAAAATTATTACATCATAAGACATGAGATATATTTTCATGTAAGATTCGGCTTGCATTTTGTACACCTCTTAATCTCACTGTTTGGAGTTTGTAGATAGTTAAGAATATACTGTACTCGCCAGATCATTGCTTTGGACTGAGGGCTCATCTGACCTTCTGCTATCTACAGTTAGATATTTTTACTTAATGTAGCTTCCAATGAATTCATTTCGGGGAAAAAAAATTTAAGTGACCCAAAAGAAATTAACAATAATTTTGTTTTGCGATGATACATTTTTACAATAATAAATTTACAATAATAAATGCGCGGCAATAGTGCAATGTTCTGAATATGCACAAAGTTTCATGAACGTCAACATTCTGAACATCCGCAACCGGTAACTAGCAGAACAAGAATCGTAAACGCCGTAAAAGTAAAAAATACAGCAAATATTTAAATCAAAGGCGGAAAATGACACTCAATTTAGAGGAAAATGAAACAAAATAATAATAAATATCAATTTAATGGCACTACATGTCCATTTTTTTTTTTTTTTTTTGACTTAAGACTTCATCCCCTTTTGGCCAATACGATTATCATGAATATCAAGCTAAATTTGCTACACTTTCTTGATGTAATTTGTCTAATAAGTGTAAATTATCAGTGTGAGCTTTACCCCCCCCCCCGTTCTGCTCAGCGTGGGTTTTTTTCTGGTTGCTCCCCAGAACATCGTTTATACCGTGATGTTTGTTGGTGTCGGCCGTCAGCTCGGGGGCTTGAATAATTGTCAATCAGGCAATCAGGCAAAAAAATGATCTGCAGATTGAGAAGCTGGTATTTTATTTGTTTGATTTTGAGTCCTTAACAGCACCGGGCTGGCTGCTTTATGGCTGGACTAATGAAGTCCCCAGGTCATAGACCTTCATAGGGAGAATTAAACGTAGCCATTCTTTTATCAAATCCAATTGTATTGCTAGTGTCGTTATTATTAGTGAAGGACAATCCGGTAAGAGAAAAACGAATGAAAGCAATGAAATTATTTATGTGTCTGAGCTACCAGGATTTTGCTTCTAAACAAAAATTTCGGAGTATTTGCCCGCCGGGGTATTTGGAAATGCGACACAAGCTTTTACTTACTACAGAAGTATTATTAACCCTCTTGGATTCGGAAGGAACAATTACAACCGCGCTGCTATTAATCACTGACCCATCTACTTGCCAGCGGGTTCATTTAATCCGATAAATCGTATTCGATGCCATTAACTAAACTAATTTTGTTTCAAATCATGTAAATGTATTCCGCGTGAGATTTAAATAACATTGCAATCAAAAATAATGAGTTTAGCCAAAAGGAAACAATTAGCGTCCTTCGATGCGGTGAAAGAAAACAGAGTCATAGATTTGTAATTTATTTCCAGGCAGTGAAATCACCTTTGCGGGAGGCGCTCGTGTGATGATCCTGGTTTTATTTCCAGGTTTAGGTGATGTTAGTTTCTTAAACATGGTGGAGAGGAGAGAGAGGTTTTAGTTACGGAATCGTTATACGTAGGGCCACATTACCCACTTAGGAATATTTGGCCACGCTTTGCCCATTCTCACTCGGGTCTTTAAAAAATAAATGTTAAAATATTTTAAAGCAAGGGCCGGAACTTTATGCCTAGGGGGTAAGAGGACCACAAAGATGGCCCTGTTGGTAAGCTGGAGCTTGGCGAATCCCCCGCTCGAAAAAGTAAGAGGCTCCTTCTGAAACACTCATGATAGGTCTGTCATTTTAAATATCCACATTACGGCTCAATTAGGGCAATAATAATAATAATAATAATAATAATAGTAATAATTAATAATAATAAACATTCCCTGTTAATTGCGTAAAGAAATCTGGATTACTGGATTGGAATTGGTTTAATAACACCTCTTTTTCATGGATTCCTGATATGTTCTGTCGTAGTTGGGGTTAGCGAAAGAAAAGGACTCGTTTCCAGAAACATTGTAGCAGAAAGCGCGCGATGCGATAGAAAATCGTTATGAGCTTTGATAAATTCCTTGCACCGGCTCCGCAGCCGTGAGAATTTCATGCGGAAGCTTCTCTGGTCTTTGAAGTGGCAAATAAAGGATTGGGTGATTCCGTCGCGCGGTCTGAAGCGGAGCGGCAGACGCATCCTTCCGGAAACCCTTCTGAAATGGCTGTTCCAATCATCCCTGACATGGCAGCCGAGATATTTTAAGATCTGAATAAAGAGTGGTGGGGAATCGAACGCGCGATAATTACTTTTCGTAGTAACGGCTGCAGAGATTTTGTTACGCTGTTACTTTATATCAAACAGCTCTCGGCAGCGAGTTAATACAATGACAGCCAAACCTAATTTATAGGTAGGAATTAAAAACTAGCGTATATATATATATATATACTTATCATAGATTTTATATTTCATATTTATATGTATCGGTCACAATTTTGACTTCAAGAACTAATACAGCAGCTCTTTACAGAAAATGCTTACATGATTTGCCGCTTGTTTCGAAACGAGCTGATTCTCCTCCTTACTGCCCCAGATTTCCGTCAGACAGGCCCGTCATGCTGTCCTGCTTTGCTCGGCACGCTGAGAGCGTACAAGGCACTATGAAACAGGTGGCTCATCGGGGCCAATTGGGGGCATAAGAGATCAGAGACGATAACCGTATTGTCCACGCGTTCTGCGGGTTCAGGTGTTTTGTAGTTCGTAGTCACCTGATGTTGAACGTCGGAAGGAGACCCCACATCCTAGAACTCCGAGCAATGAAGTGATGGGAAGTGAGCTGTAAAACATTAACAGAAATCAAATAATATCTATCACCAGGTTTTTGACCTGGATCGGAACAGGATATATATATGTGTGTATGTATATATATATATATGTGGGAAGGGGCCCCTGAACACAGCTTACAGATGGGGCCCCAGGATTTTGTGTCACACCATGATTTATTTTGGTAGTCTTTTAATATGTGATATATGCAGATAATGATCTTGGTACGAGTTTCTTGACAAACTGGAGAAGTTGCCGTTTTGGCGTTTTATGACGTGGTTGGATCCAGACGTTTGTTAATAAGACCTGGCCTTTCGTACGTATTTTGATTTTTGAGAGCGTGAAATAAAACCATTATTTCAAATTGATTATTTTTATAGAAAAAAAACCCAAATTGTGCAAGCGTAGGTTAATCTTAGACTGTTCTCATTGTTGTTTATGGGACTGCATTGATATTGGTCCCTTTCACCGATTTGCTTTGTGGAAGGCACCCAGTTGACTCTTCTTGACTTTTCCTGCATTACCTTCTTCTTGAAGCTGGTTTTCCGAGTCACATTCATTGCTTTTCCACAAGACAAATGAACCCAGGCGGAACGTTCATCATATTCTTTCTTCTAAACGTTAATAAAGACATTCTAAAACAATGCAGAGACATCGAGACGCCTTTCGTTCCTTTCAGCAAGCAGCAAAGGTTCCATGTGATTAAGGAATTGTTTCAGGGAATGGGGAAATTTATTGTACCTCCTGTGATAGAAGATTTTTGGAGAACTCGTGCTTATTTGTAATGTTTTCATGTAAGGCTCTTTACTAAGCTTACAGAGTAGCGCGGAACCTTCTTTGATGGACATTCCCATAGTAATGGCTTCGGCTGCTGTTAAAATGTTCTTGAACGGTTTTTTCTTCATAGAGGTGCTTTTTATATTCACTTTTTTAACTCGCTTTATAGTAAAACCTTTTTCTTTAGAGAAAGAATGCATTTCTTCTCAATCTGAGTGGCTTTTTTTCTTTCCTCCAGGGATCTAGTGCTTGATCCAAAATCCAGAACACTCATTCTCATTTTCAATGTGATCTTC
This sequence comes from Spea bombifrons, assembly GCF_027358695.1. Classification (NCBI taxonomy): domain Eukaryota; kingdom Metazoa; phylum Chordata; class Amphibia; order Anura; family Pelobatidae; genus Spea; species Spea bombifrons. Next base: position 18,713,154 of record NC_071099.1, read on the forward strand.
AGACAAAGCCAGAACAATGTCAATTCCCATCGTGTTCTTTTCCCTAAACAATCAATATCTACGTTAATAGACATTATGTATCCTAAAGAAAGCTCTGAAGGATTTTTAATGATCAATGTATTTTGATATTGAACCCCACTATCCCTGCTGTCTATTGGAGGCATCGGAGAGATCCGTCTCCTCCGGTTATTGAGCGATCAGCTGCTTGCATTGAAGAAAGCGACCTTTTATTTATTATGTTCTATTTAATAATGCATAATTTTGGGAGATGATAAAGGCCATGCAGCCCCGTTATTAAAAATATTCATGCTGCCAACACTGTTGTCCCTCTTGTGGTCCAACATTGAGCTGTATAGTTAATCTTTTTAATGGTTTCTACCATTTTTGTTTAGTCTATAGGACTGTTGCTCTTTGAACAGATTGTTCCCTAAATAAAATGATTACTGAACAATACGCCGGGACTGTATGTTGACGCATCAGATGGGTTCGCACTTGTAGGGCAGGCATTTTCTCTTCTGCTCCGACTCGCTTGCTGTACGCGATCTTTGACGTTTTTAAGAATAAAAACACTGCCTATGGGAATAAAATAACTGCAGTATTGCGCGACCCCCACACTCCCAGACCTCTAGAAGTCTGCGTGGCTTGGATTCTAAGATTGCCTGAGAGGTAACTGCGTCGTTTTAAATGTAACCTGTCACCCCACGCAATACAAATACAATCAGTTGTGTTATTGTATCATAGTGAATAGTCCTCGTGGAATTGCTAACGTTTGTATTTGTGTTAGGAATAAAATATTTAATTACCGGTATATTTGCTGATATCTTTTATCGGATTTAGAGCTTTAGTGATTTTTGTGTGGAATTTTGATGAATAATGGAAATATCTTGATGTCCATGACATCGAAATCTGTCAACCCTCACCACTAATTGTCTTCATTGTATAGAAGTTTTTTTTGTTAAGCTGTATGATATTTTTTTTATTCTTGAACTATAGATATCCAGAGATTTAGGGTTTAATAGTGTATGGAACTACCTGTGATGAATATCGCACTACTGGAATAACTGGTGTTAGGATGTTTTTATTATTTTTTATTTCTCCATCTCTCCCGCTCTCGGAAGGCAGGAAGCAAAGGAAGCGACTGCAATCCGATCAGGGATCCGCGGTGAAAGCTGACACAGAATGGCAGAGTGGTTGTAGATAAGAAGGACTCTCAAAGTGATTAATGGAAGAACATGTAATCAGCATCAAAAAGCTGCGCAGGAGTAATGGATCATTACATACACAATAGCCGTTTAACCCTGTGTGTGCAGTGCGCCGCGTTTTACAAAGAACAAACATTACCGCAGCAAATAATCTCATGAAAGAAGGAAAGGGGAAGGCAAATATACTTCCTAATATCTTACATGTCAACATACATGGTTTGTTCCATCTCCTTCTGCGCAGAGTAAACGCCTTTTCTGCTTTGCTGATCTGCAGTCTCATCCTCGTCCGCCTTGGAAATTAGATTTTGTTGTTAATTATCTGTTAATTTGGCGTCTTGGCAGATCTAGCCGGGACTAGCCAAATGTTCCTTTTGCTGAACCGGTAGACGGTGCCAAGTTCTCTCTCACAAGTTCTGTGGGTGATAATATTTTGTGGAGGAATCTTTCGTGTCCCGCAGGTGGTCCCCTTCTAGAGGCGCAGACAACCAGATGTTCACAGGCATTGCTGTCTTCTGTGGCACTCAAAGAGTTAAATCACAAGCAGACATGCATCGACGTACGACTATCATATACGACTATCATATACGACTATCATATACGACTATCGTATGCAAATGCAAGGGCTGGTGAGATTTGCTCAGCCTTTTGTCGTTGAAGAGACGGATGAATAAAATAAAAATCAAGCACCCCCAACAGCGCAGGTTTTGAGGATATCTGCAGCCAGCCGCTCGTTAATCAGTGACTTCCTCTACGGCTACTTGTTTAGGAAACCGTAATTCCCATGAGTAGCCGAGACATCTAGCACACGAGTTCTTCTACTAGAAATCAGATGGAGACCCCATCCGACGTACGCTGACGCGTCATATTAACCGAACGAGCTCATTCAATAAACAAAGCTGGTAATGAGGAGCTAATTTACTGCAAGTGAAGAGGCGCTAAAAACCTGCAAGGTTGGGGGTCCGCGAGCCCTGGAACAGCTGTTGTGTCATCCATGTTATCAGATCCTTCAAATTAAAGGAACGGTCTAATCTCCTTTTGTATGAATTCCCCCGCAGTTTACAGGCATGACCCGGTTATTGTCTTTAGGTTTCCATCCCATCTTTGCTGAACCAACCATAAAAAGAGCAACGAGGTAAATCCCCAACAATACATGCAAAAACAGTTCATTATTCAGTTGGCCTCGACACAACGGGATCTTCATCGGACATATAAAAAAAAAAAAAAGGAAAGAGAGAGATGTACATGAGAAGAGAGAGATACAATATACAGAACCAAAGGATACATTCCAGCGGTCAGCATGACATTTACGCCCCGGAAGCGATGTTGATGTCATCACGGTTCTCGTTTTTGGGGATATAGTTATATATATATATATATATATATATATATATATATATATATATATATAATATAGTTATTTGTACAGCCTGCTGGTGCTGACGTTTAAGAGAAATCAGCGGTATAAAGAATATTTCACAATAATAATTACAGTTAAGCTCATGATGTAACGGGCTTACATCACTGCCACAGCCAGGCCAGCCCACTTCATTATACAAAGACGTGTAATTGACCTCAATGTTATAACAGGTAGGGAACCGGCAGAGATGGAGCCTTCCGGACGTTTACAGGGGGAAGTGTCGTGTAAAACCACTGTGGCATTAGATGTATTTTTTTGCCTTCAGGCGTCTCCATGGCAACAAATGCCTGGTTTGTAAAGTCACAAGCTTGCCTTTTGTAACGGAATTGTATAAACATAAAGCAAATATTTATTTTTGCTTTTGTGTCTGCGGCTTTATTCCCGCATTTCCCACCGGCACATTTTTTTGCAGGCAGTGGGGAGCGTAGGGCATTTGGGGAGACAGACCGGCTAAGGAGATGAACAAATAATAGGTCCGTATTGTTGCAACGGGGTCACCGGGTGGATGAAGTGGGCTTCAGGGAGCATGTACACCCTGGACTGGATCCTTCACATGGTCATGGAGCCACTTTTGGTGTATTCTGGGCAGAAAAGTATTAAGCGTTTGTCTGCCAAATGTATTTGGGCCACTAAATTAGGAGACCATCTCACTCTTTAAACCAGTTTTCAAATGTTGTCCATCTCTTTGTTTATTTGTAGTCACCTTCCACGAGGACGTGTATCAAATGCTTCGCCAAAATCCAAATAATTCACCTCTGCTGAAAGACCCTGGCCTATGTTTTTGCTCAGCTCTTCATAGAGTCTA